>NC_091467.1:76849128-76994128 GCF_027789765.1 Dendropsophus ebraccatus | reverse complement strand
AGAAGATGTATATATAGACGGTGTGTGTGTGTGTGTGTATATATATATATATATAGAGAGAGAGAGAAGGTACACATAGAAGATGTATATATAGAAGGTGTATATAGTCAGTATATATAGGAGGTATATTTGCCTATTCTTACCATGCTTGATGGTTTCCGCAGAGACCTGACGCTGAATTTTCCCGGGATCACCGTCCATCCATCTCGCAGATCTCGGACACCTCTATAGCCGCTCGTCCTTGGAGTTTTCCGTCGTCCTCTTTGACCGTTCTCGTTGTTGTGATATTATTATATCGGTCATGTACTCGTATTCTCTCACTTTCTGGCAGGTTCTGCGCGGCTGCGTTCCTATTGATTGTAAATCCACACAGGAGTGAACCCTATTACGTGATGTATGATTCTCCGCCGCCATCACTCATCCAGGGATTGCTACACGTTCTCGTTGGATCTTTCCTTACCGTTTAGCGCTGATCTTGTTGTTGGGTCATAGTGAGATTTGGGGACGGCCATTACCGGGTTGTGTCTGGATGGAGCTCTGCGCTGAATAGTAAGAGATCTACTCGATCCAGTGATGCTTAGTGTCTCGCAGGGATCTTGGTGATCTACTTACTCCACCGTAATAGGAGCGGATTACCGACATAACTATGCAATTAATTCAGGAAACGATTATCACAGCACAATCTGATGAGGTCATCGCACCGCCATGTATCATCTGCAGAACACCCAGAATCTGCCCCATACGAGGCCTCTGCTTCTGATCTCCTAGCGATGACCCCGATGAGGTGGAACAGTCCACATGTTCATGTATAATGTTTAAGGCTCCATTATATCCAGGACCATTGATATAACTCTGTTCTGTTCCTGCAGAGAAGTCTGTGCCCCTGAGGATCCTCTATGAGAAGTATGGCAGCAGCCTGACCCAGGACAACATGATCAAGGTGGTGGCACTCCTCAACGACAAGACTACTAAGGACATCCTGCTCGCCATAAGAGACATTCATGTAAAGAACCCCGACATCAAAGTGCGGGTGAGTAACCAACTCAACAAGCGAATAAGACGCATTGCTGTAAAGAAACCAAGAGCCGAGACCACACAACACTGTCTGACATTACGATGTAGCAATCGTAAGACTAAAGGGCTCATTCTGGATTACCAAAACACGTTCCAACAATAGAGCCACCCCTGACCTCAGCTCCATTCAGGAAAAGCGAGCTGTAATACCACACAAACTGAGGACAGGGGTGGCGCTGTTTCAGTAAAAAAACGGCCATGTCTAAAAGTGGTTAACCCCTTTAACGAGAATGGTGCCGATAGGTGGGGTTAGAGGAGGTGACTACACCCATCTAGACCTATAGCACCTATAGAAGGATTGGTGGACAACCTGGGATGGAAAGTGTCCATATAAAACCACAACGCTGGGTAACAGGAGGCCCAACATCAATTGTGGTAAATTTTGGGATTGAATTGTCAGAATCCTATTATTCTTCAGTTCTCCCCCTAGTACCGGAGGGCAGATGTAGTGGACACCTTACACTTTGTGGCCATGTTGGCTTAGCTGCATCGCCTCCTCCATCCTCCCCCTCAAAGTGCTTGTACGTCAAAACTTGTGTTAAAGGGTTAAAGTTTTTGGGCTTTCCTCCCTCATTTCCTGGGGTTGGGGGCTGTGGGTAGCGGGATCCCCAGGAGGACGCGGCCGCTCTGTGTTTGTAGAGGACAGATTTTTGTGTCGTACAGTTTAGATTTCCTTGTTCTTTACATCACTCGCCAGTGTAATGACCTGGAGCGCGCTGTTCCTCGGGGACATCTTCTGTGGAGCGAAGCTGACAGATCCCTCTAGTTTTAGAAGCATTACATCATCTCTTTATGCCGAGTTTCTTAGATCTGACCCTTGGCTGACGTTAAGGAGGAGGAAGGTGACTTATAGAGTCCGTCAGCAGAAGCCTCGGCTTCCCGTCTGTTTATTCTCAGTATAACTGGTGTGGAGCTGCACCTCAAGGATACAACTTCACGCTAATCATTATAGACTGGATCACAGTCTACCCTATGGTGTAGACATCAGTTCATGGCTCTAATCCTGTATATATATCATGGCCAAGGTTGAGAGGCAAGATGGCACCTCCAAACCCGTAACACCCCTGTGTGCACAGTATCCAGATAAAGTTCCTTGTCAATAACCACTTCCATTGTTTTGACAGGTGCTGGGAGAACCCAAACAACAAAACAAGATGGTGGCTGAGATTTCCATGAAGAATCCTCTATCGGAGCCGCTGTCGGGATGTAGCTTCACTGTGGAGGGAGCCGGCCTGACTGAGGGGCTTGTGGTTAAAGATCTGTAAGTGGCCTGGTGTGATCGGAAATGGTCGACTGATGGAATGCCAGAATTGGAAATCCAGGTCTTGTCTTGTCCTTGGGTTGTTTCAGATCTAGTCTTGTTCTTAGGGTGTATAAGGTCTTGTCTCGTCCTTGGGTTGTGTCTGGTCTTTTGGTTTGTCCTTGGGTTGTGTCCAGCATTACAGCTTGTTGCTTTTGTGTGACTCCATCTGAGCCCTGGCTAAGAAATGGAGTGTGTGAACATTGCCTTATCATTACTTAGTATCTATTATAACAAGGCTTCTTTATCTGGTTGCAGAGACTGCTCCGTAGAATCCGGACAAGACGCCAAAGTACGAGTGGACCTGATGCCTCAGTTATCTGGACTCCGCAAACTGGCGGTTGACTTTGAGAGCGATCACCTGAAAGGGGTGAAAGGTTATAAGAACGTCATCATAGCTCCACTTCCAAAGTGAACAGTGTTGTGAGGCTGTGTTCACATCACTGTCATGGCTTCCATTACAACATACGCCATGATGGCAGTGCCAGAAAGCCGGACACTTACAAGGCCCAATGGATCCCAGGGACTTATAATGGGGTCTGGTTTGATGGGAAGAATAGAGAAGCACTTGGTGTCTCTTCTTCCTATCAAATATGATAGAACTACCGATACATGATCCTAACGGAGCTTCTGATGATATTGTGGACAAAGCCAAAGAGCGGAGGACCCCAGTCCCCAGCTACAGCCGATGTTCCTATAATGTGATTAGCAGCCCTATATACACTCTGAAGCTTGTGATATGCACTGTGTACTATAAGGTATTTGCCCTCTATATAACCTGCCATCTGCCGCTCACAGCTTGTTCTCGTTTATATCGGGGGGGGGGGGGGGGGGGGGGGGGTTATTATGATGCTGTACATAACACAATGTATCCGGATATTAAAACCATTTATATAGAATCTGCACAATCTTTTGTTTTCTGACTTTTTTGTTACTTTCTAGCTTTACTATATCTCCATTTCCTTGATCGCCGTTCTTGGAAGCCGCATGGTGTAACAGGAGTCGGGGCTGGAACGTGGCCCGTTTGGACTCGCTTTATACCAGACGGCTTGGCTCCTGTATAACACAACCATGTGTCAGACGCTAGCGCTACCTTGATGCTTCTCCAGAATAAATCCCTAAATCTTCACCAATATTTCCAATCATGTACAAAATGTCAGGTCTGATGATGGATGATATTCAGCTGCTTCTGCAATAATGGACTCATCTGGCTCAGTGAACGGAATGGCAAATATACTTTAAGGGACACCCTACTTTTTAGTCAGAATATTCTTAAAGTGTTATTCAGAATTGTCCAAACAAAACCAAAAAACATAGCCCATTTCTTCCAGCGCCACCCCTGCCTTCAGTTTGTGCGTGGTATTGCAGCTCAGTTCATTTGAAGTGAATGTAGTTGTGCTGTAATACCATGCACAGCCTAAGGACGGGGTGGTGCTGTTTTTTGGAAGAAGACAGGTATGGTTTTCTAATCGCGGAATAACCAACACCCTTTAACTGGATTAGAGCAGTGTTCCCCAACCTGTGGCTCTCCAGTTACTCCAAAACTAAAACCTGACAGCCTGACATGTTGGGAGTTAAAGTTTTGCTGCAGGTAGGGAGTACTGGATTAGCCTAGCCACCTATAGATATTAATATGTGTCATGTAATGCTTCATTCGTCCTGTGGGGGCGCTGCGGGAGAGCTGAACGCTTTTATAATTAGCTGTAGATCCATTAAACAAATAAATGAAGTACTACTCCCCCCGGAGCTCCCATTCTGAGGTCTCTCGGTCTGCGCTCCTTGCTTCTGTGACACCTTGTCCCTGCAGGACCCACTCATCCAATCACTGACTGATGCAGAACAACTCTGTGGCCAGTGATTGGCTGAGCAGTCAGTTCCTGCATCAACAGTGGGACGGGGAGATGTCAGAATGGGAGCAGCAGGGGGATCAGGGGAGGTGAGCACGGCCTCTTTTCTGTTTAGCAACACAGCCAAGTAGACTATCCTGTCCCAGGGAACCCCCTTTGAACAATCCCTTTAACTTTACAATGTCATGTGACACATCCTGCTTTTCTAAATTGCTATCACTTTTTATAGTATTTTAGTAAATCAGTGACAAATTAACATAGGCCTAAAAAACACTAAAATAAATTCCAACCCAGACTTAGTATGAATGGTTATTAGAAGCGCCCTCATGCGACTTTGTTTATGTGGGCACAGAACGCATTTACATTATAGAAGATACATCGTGAAACAAATGGGACTTTTCCTGGGAAAACAGGATACGGTGAGTCACCGAGACAATGGTTCCAGTCCGCGAAAGGTTAGATCCACCCAAATACAAAGGGTGGTCTGGGCGAACCTGTAATAACATATTCTAGTCAGCTCTCGGAATGCTTCTGGCACCGGCTCAGGACACTAAGCAACGTAAATATTTCCTAAAAGAGATTTGCCGGACTTATATTTAGTCAGGGGTCAAAGGTTTCGTCTGGTTTGCACAAAGTATTATGTGTAGATATCTGTGACCAAGCTGAGAACTACAGGGTCATGCGCCCCGATGGAAAAGGTAAACTAGACCCCTCCATTTACTTCCCCCCCATGATCCACAGTCAGATGCCCCCCATCCAGGCTAAAGAGAACCCAAACCTGAGAGTCGGTGGAGTATCTGGGGCTTTGTGTAATGGAAATTACAGAGCTATGACAGCGACTCCGACCCCTCCAATATCCGGAAATCTCTGAAGACCTATGCTCGTGTAGGTGTCCTGTGCACAGATCATATAACAGTGAATATGAAGAACATGGATGATCACAGGGAACATGGCGGCCACACCAGTGCTAACAAATGCCGTTCCAGCTCGCGGTATAATAAGGATAATCCCAGGAAAGGCGCCAGTAACGGGAGCGCCAATGCTTCTTCATAGACTGAGGTACAATCCATCCGCCTGCAGTCGGCTTAGATAGGCTAAGGATTAGGCCAATAATTCATCGTAGAGGATCGTTCTGCATAAACAATGGACGTCTGCAGGGAACAGACATGTGGATTTCTGCATAGCCTCCAAAGTAGACGTAAAGGGTTATTGCAAGATTACAAGGTACCCATCACCCGTGCTGACTGGTGGGGGGTCTCCTAATGGAAATGGAGCATGAATGGTGGCACTATAAAGAAGCCACCTGGTTGCCCCAATGACTTGTACTTTAGGCAACAGGAAAGTGATGACAGGTTCTCTTACCAGAAACCTACTGATATGGGGGGAATCATTGAGGATCCTCACCCACCGGCCACAGCCCAGCTGGACAGGAGCAGCACATCTATGCATTACTGACTGCAGTAGATATAGTGTAATCCTTCATCTGTCCTGAGGAGGCGCTGTAGAGTGAGATGCAGTAAGGTGGCGCCACCACTACATAGTAAACTGAGGCAAATGCGTCAAGTCCCATTCACTGTATCGTGCAGATACCAAAAGGCTACGGACATTGAGAACTGTAAAAAGAATAATGAAACTTCTTGAAGTCGTGCCACCTACTCCGCTCTCCTATGTCAGGCGCACCACCAGGATCTGGCAGCCATCTCTACCCGGTCTATACAGGAGAAGTGCTGCCGGTACAACAAGCATCAATCCATTACAACCAATGGGTTACAGTCATCTGCAGAATAAGTTTTCATTAGAATTTCCGCGTGTGTTCGGATCCAGGTCTGGTTCAGGTCGATAACCGGAGCCGTTCGGTCTATGGGATTCATAACAGATCAGCGAGAATGGAGCCCGTGTTGTTGGGGAACGACGTTCCGATGCGTCTCTGAACTGTCTGTTTTGCTCATACCAGTACATTCCCAGATCACAGAAAGGGGTGTAGGACATCTAAAATATAACTTTTAATTTATCTATAGCCACTGCAGTAGCCGTTAGGCCCTTAAGCAATTGTCTCTCCCCCCAATTCATGCACCCCCACCTCCCTGAGGATTCCGGCAACCTGGAGGAAACGTGCCGGCGGTAAGGGACCTGCGGTTAATAATATACGGTGTAATAGGGAGTGTACCAAGGGGTAGATCAGGGTAGGGGTCGCTCTTATTAGGGCGAGTGCCCCGCTCCACCCTGTGCGAGCAGGGGTAGTGCCATACACTAACATCCTAAGGCTATGTTCACACAACGCACAACTACGGCCGTAGTTTTGTGGGGTGGAACAATGCCTATTGATGAATGAGATCCCGGCTGGAGTGTACACACATCGTATACGCTCTGGCCGGGACATGACATGTCAGTTTTCTGTGGCCGGAATTCAATGAATTCAAAGCCCTGTCAGTTCACACAGTGAAGCTAGCGGCTCCGGCCACTCGCTTCACTGTGTGCTATGGGAAGTTCTGATGCGGGCGCGCGCTGATGCGCCCGCATCAGAGTTCCGCAGCCAGACAGATCATCCGGCCGGCACTTAAGTACCGGCCGGGGTCACGGAACAGCCAGTCTCTAACGGTGTGTGAACATAGCCTAATAGGGCAAAACAGGGTGAGTTGATCCCTACCCTGACGTGAGTATTTTCAATGCTACTAACCCTACTTTCCGAAGCACCTGAACGGCATACCCAATAGGTTGTATAAGGTATATTGGTTGGTAGCAGTGTATATATTATAGTGGCTACATATATGTGTGTTTTTTGTGGTTTGTTGGTCTGTGTATGTGGCGTTCTTTTTAACATAGATAAATTAAAAGTTATATATTAGATGTCCTGTCCTACACCCCTTCTGTGATTCGGCTATTGATAATTGAGGTGTACTAGAAACACGGCCATAATATTGGATTTGTGTACTGTGCTCAGTACATTCCCAGAGTTCTTAGTAACGGATGGAGATCCAGGTCCTCCAGGTTTCTTCTCATCTCCGCCTTATCCGGTTTCCCAGCTGTTCTGTGCATTGAGAGTATTGAAAACACAAAAGATTTTCCAGGCAGCGGCCCAAGTGAGATCGAATGGACCGGCGAGGAAGGCGAAAACCTGAGAAGCGTCCCGGGACCTGATGAAGATTATAAACAGCAGCAAAGGTTACTGGGAATTCCTTCCTCCAAAGAGGTTATACAATGAGTGGGGTTGGTATAGAGCTGTAGGGTCGGGGAATTCCGGTAACCGAATAATCAGGTCGGCTTTTACAAGGTGCTTTGTGTGCAGAAAGGAAAGAAACCAGACAACAGGGTTACCCAGAAACCAGACAACAGGGTAACCCAGAAACCAGACAACAGGGTAACCCAGAAACCAGACAACAGGGTTACCCAGAAACCAGACAACAAGGTAACCCAGAAACCAGACAACAGAGTTACCCAGAAACCAGACAACAGGGTAACCCAGAAACCAGACAACAGGGTTACCCAGAAACCAGACAACAGGGTAACCCAGAAACCAGACAACAGGGTTACCCAGAAACCAGACAACAGGGTAACCCAGAAACCAAACAGGGTAACCCAGAAACCAGACAACAGGGTAACCCAGAAGCCAGACAACAGGGTAACCCAGAAACCAGACAACAGGGTTACCCAGAAACCAGACAACAGGGTAACCCAGAAACCAGACAACAGGGTAACCCAGAAGCCAGACAACAGGGTAACCCTTTACATGCTAAGTACTAAACAGGCTGCACTGAGATTTAAAACACATTTCTATAAATGACATGTGGGAGAAGGTGTTACTGATGTGCGGGCTTCACAGGGTGCCATAAGTAGAAGCAGCAAGGACTGGGTTACCCAAAGCCCAGCTGCTGCACTGAGAGGGAAACCTTGATTTACCTTGTATGGACCGTGCAGATCATCACACAAGCAGGGACACAGTCTTTCCCTCTCTCTTGCATGGAAGGGTGACACCTAGTGGCTGAGGCTTTAGAAATGTCTTTCTGGGGTAAACAGTCACTTATCAAGGGAAAAGCTTCATGAATCCCATAGACTATAACATGCAGGGAAGTGGTTGGAAACAGCGGCCATTTAAAATACTTAAAAAGGACACAATAAAAGGAGGATTTCCATTTGCTTGGAAACCCCTTTTAGAATCATCCAGACTTGGGAAAACAAAGCTGCTTTCTGCCAGAAACAGCGCTTCTCCTGCATTGGATGGATTTTCATTAAAGTGAATGGAGCTGTAATACCACACGCAGCCCGAGGACAGGGGTGGTGCTGTTTTTGTAAGAAACCATTTGTGTTTTTCCAATCCTGGAGAATCCCTTTAAATCTGTGCAGAGAATTTAGAGCTCTACTGGTAAAATAAAAACAAAGAGCTTTGGCTGTATTAAAATTTTTTATCAACATAGAATTGTGAACTTCTTTAGATAAAAAAACATGTAACGGTATTCACGCTATACAGGCCGCACACAATGATGGAGGAAATCCATTACAGAAACACTGGTAACAAGAACCAATCACAGCGCAGACGTCACTTCCCACAACGCACGCTGCGCACGGACTGGTTGCTACGGGCAATAGATTTTTTTTATTCATTATCATGAATTTTCCCTAATATGTTACAGGTTGTCGGTGCAGAATCACAGCTGGTCCCGTCTGATCGTCAGGTTAATTTATCTGCAATCATGTGATCATTGCCCAATCAGCCGTCTGCCGGCCCAACTGTGACCCCAAAGGCCAGTAACGGACTATTCCCCCATGTAATGTAAACCTCTATGTATACCACATTGGTGTAAGAGTTACGCTTCTCCAAAAGGAAAAGGGCTTGTTCTCCATTCCCAACAGTTGGCGGGAGTCAATGCTGAATCTGTTCCTAGCACCAAGTCCCAAGGATCTAGTGGGTCTCCTTAAGGAGAGTACCGAGCCAATAGGCCATGCAATGCTCCATGGGGAAAAAAAAAAGCAGGCCTCCTCCAGAAATCAAACCTGACAATAGGAAGCTACCGCCAATAGGTGGCAGTGGAGAGCAAGCTCCGATCCTTCTGGAGGAGGCTACTTTGCATATTTTTTTCCCATGAAGCATTGCATGGCCTATAAGACTCCAGTTTATTAGTCTCCTCGAGCAGACACCATCCCCCTCAGGAGGAAAATCTTGCACAATGGATGATGAAATGGATGTTGGCCATGATTTATTCACTGAGCGCCATCACATCGGGATCTGTAAGTGTCTGACACCATTCAGATTCTCTACAGTCCATGTAGTTACGTCTCATTCCAGTGCACGTTTTGTTAGATCGGGCACGAGGAGGAGGAGGATACATGACCCCGATCCCCTGCACTAGAACAATTCATCAGAAGACGACGACGACTCAGAAAAATTATCTTGTTCAAGTAAAAATTTCATTTCTGAAAACCTAAGAAACCAGATATTAGAAAAGGAAGGAGAAGAGCGAGTGGCGATCACAGCTGATGGTTCCGTCTCCCCGGGTGAAGCCTAAAAATCACAAAAAAATTCACCTGATTGTGCCGGAACCCAAGGATTATCTGCATCAGAGCCGGAAGAGGTCACACGGAGGAAACATGGTGGAGGAGCCGCTCTTCAGGATCCATCATAGTCACCTGGTCTCCTCCATGTAACACCAGTATGAATGGACATTCAGCTCTAGATCATGCTTAGAGCAGCAACCAATGAGACAACAGATCTCATCTCTTCTTCTAAGCTCAACTGTCCTAGAGGTGGGGCTGAGCGGCTGCATGCATCCCACCTCCCTGATGGAAGCCGAACCACGTCAGTCAGACAGAGCAGTGAGGAGTGGGGGAGGGAGGAGGCGAGCATGCTGCTAAGAGACCGATATGACTTGTTTCATCAGGTGTCTGCCGCTCCCAGCAGGGATAGAGCTGAGACTCCCCTTAAAGAGGACCAATCATTTGGCCGACACAGCAGCAGAAGTTGAAGAACTCCGGCTGGAACGCTGTCCTCTTCTACAGATCTCCCGGAAACTCCATAGACTGCAACGTAAATGTATTATATTACGTTCCATCAATCACCGGCATCAGAAGAGGAGGACAGCGTACCAGCTTATCCTGCCGGCCAAACGATAGGTGCAGAGCCAATGCCTTAGCACACGGACCTGAGAAGAGTGTGATTAAGTCCTGACGAAAACCTGAGGATCTCGGAGTTGTCCAGTCTCCTATAAATTATACTGAAATAATCATCAGCTTTCACATCCATTTAGTTCCTTAACCTAAAGCTCCGCCTCCCGTCCGCGGAGAGACCCGACGCCCCCCCACCGTCCGCGGAGAGACCCGACGCCCCCCCACCGTCCGCGGAGAGACCCGACGCCCCCCCACCGTCCGCGGAGAGACCCGACGCCCCCCCACCGTCCGCGGAGAGACCCGACGCCCCCCCACCGTCCGCGGAGAGACCCGACGCCCCCCCACCGTCCGCGGAGAGACCCGACGCCCCCCCACCGTCCGCGGAGAGACCCGACGCCCCCCCACCGTCCGCGGAGAGACCCGACGCCCCCCCACCGTCCGCGGAGAGACCCGACGCCCCCCCACCGTCCGCGGAGAGACCCGACGCCCCCCCACCGTCCGCGGAGAGACCCGACGCCCCCCCACCGTCCGCGGTGAGACCCGACGCCCCCCCACCGTCCGCGGAGATACCCGACGCCCCCCCACCGTCCGCGGAGAGACCCGACGCCCCCCCCACCGTCCGCGGAGAGACCCGACGCCCCCCCACCGTCCGCGGAGAGACCCGACGCCCCCCCACCGTCCGCGGAGAGACCCGACGCCCCCCCACCGTCCGCGGAGAGACCCGACGCCCCCCCACCGTCCGCGGAGAGACCCGACGCCCCCCCACCGTCCGCGGAGAGACCCGACGCCCCCCCACCGTCCGCGGAGAGACCCGACGCCCCCCCACCGTCCGCGGAGAGACCCGACGCCCCCCCACCGTCCGCGGAGAGACCCGACGCCCCCCCACCGTCAGCGGAGAGACCCGACGCCCCCCACCGTCAGCGGAGAGACCCGACGCCCCCCACCGTCAGCGGAGAGACCCGACGCCCCCCACCGTCCGCGGAGAGACCCGACGCCCCCCACCGTCCGCGGAGAGACCCGACGCCCCCCACCGTCCGCGGAGAGACCCGACGCCCCCCACCGTCCGCGGAGAGGAGAGACACGACGCCCCCCCCTATCCATTCGTGGAGAGACACAATGCGGCCGGCCCGTGGAGAGACATGTTGATAGTATAAGATGCTAACCCCCCCATTGCCTCACACCCCCATCTATGTGGACAGCTGGGGTGGTGTTGGGTAATCCTCAGTCTGCGGCTTTCCAGCTGTTGTGAAATGACAACTCTCAGCTGGGAAATGTAGTTTCACAACAGCTGGAAAGTATCCAACAGTACTGGTCCTCACTGGTCATACACATTTCGAATGATACAGTATGTGGAAGGGGAGATGGAAGCCGCCACCAGTCTCGTCCAGCAGCCGCCTAGCTCCCTGCCCCCGATGGCTGGACCACTGGTGCAGTCTATAGAGCGGTAGCCGCCCAGACATTCCCATTTACACGGTAAGATATGCGGGCGACTACTGAGGATTTACACACCCGCACAAAAGATGCGATCAGCCAACAAACCGGAGATTTCTCATTTATCAGCTGATCGCTGGCCCTTTACACAATCATCGGTAGGGAGGGTCTGCGTCTGCTGATAATCGGAAAAGGAGCTTTAGGCTGTTGGCGGATCCCACCGATAACCAACAATCTAACATGTAGGAGCAGTTACACAATAAAACAGTTTACAGAAGACTGGACAACCCCTTCACTTTCCTTAAAGGGAATCTGTCACACTGAAAATACCGAACATCATGTTTATAGAGTGGGAGGAGCCGAGCAGATTGAGTCCAGTAGGCGGTCCTAATCCATGATTGACTGAATACAGAGAGAATCATCAATCACCAATGAGATGCCCGATTCATGGCTTTGCTTAGAAGTCCAATGGGGCAGTCTTATCAGTGACTGGCAGCCAAGCAGTAACAGAGGATGTGGTTGATCACAGATTAGGACCGCCCACTGGACTCCTAAGAGAGGGATTTAAATGCATAAAATACAAGTTATAATGAATCTTTTCCCACAAACCTATATATCAATCTGTTGGGCTTCTCCTGCTCTATAATATGGTGTCTGCCGATCAGAACCAGTTATACATGACAGGTTCCCTTTAAGGAGAGAAGAGCCCCAATGGCGGATCTCCAACAGAGTTGCTACACGCTTTCCACACAATTATTAGGACACAGTGTTTTCTGAAATGACACACACTATATTGTGTATTCCTCCTGTCCAGCAGCTGGTTACAGTATGGCCGACGTGCGCTTCTCAACACAAATCCCCCAATCTTTCCAATGAGACACGAAAGATAAAGCTGCCGTAGAAGCTGACGAAGAAGCAGGATCTGCGCACGCGCTCCCGAAACAAGTCTATTAAAAATAAGGAAAAACAAATTCATCCCACAGAAGATGACGGACTCCGGCATCTGTCTTCTTGGCTCGGTCCATCAGCCGATACTACACGGGAATCCGAGGGGACAGGGTGGCCGGCACTAACCCGCCATTACCACGGTACTGGCAGGGATTACATCCAGTCTCTCTGAACTACCATGCTCTCCGTTCCTTCTCTGATGCTGGTGACTACTGAAGACTTGGCGGACAGAGGAGCGTCCCGAAATAGGAGTCTGGCCTAATCTGTGGAGAAGAGGTCGCCGGCGGAAGGAAGAGGAGCGAGCCCCCCCGTGACATTGGGAAGAAGCGAGAGGTCAGGTAGACTCTGTATGTGGGACTTTAGCTCCTTCCGGACCTGCGTTACACGGGCCAGCTTCTGCTTGTATTCCTGCAGGAACAAGAGCAGCAACAAGTGAAACCTTTCACATGAAGTTCTGATCAGCGATGACCAGACCCACCCCCACCTCCGCCAATGGTTACATAGACCTCCGCCAATGGTTACATAGACCTCCGCCAATGGTTACCCCCAAGCAGTGGTTACACAGACCCCCAGCCACCCTCCCCCAACATATGGTTTTAAAGAGCCCCCCCAAGAAATGGTTACATAGACCCCCCCTCCCCCGGTAATGGTTATTTAGGCCCCCTCCAGCAACGGTTACATAGACCCCAGCTGATATACATCTCCCCTGGCTGTCGGTGTGCTCTCCTACATCTGTCCACATCAATGAGACTGATGAGATGAGGGGGTAGGGGTCTTCAGCAGGAGCCATGGTTCTTGGCCAGCACTCAATCCCTTTGTCCGGTGGAGCGTCGGACACGTTGGCGTTCCTTGTAACACTTTCATGTTTATAACACATCAGCGAGGAATTTCTAACAGATCATCTGCAACGTGTGACAGAGCCGAATGTTCTCCCAGCTGAAGATGGATCCATTCATGGGGGAGCGAGGGGACGAGGGGGAGCGGGGCACAAAGGAGAGCGAGGGAAAAGAGGCACAAAGGAGAGCAAGGTAAAACAGAGGAGCGAGGGGAAACGGGGGAGAGAGGGGAAACGGGGGACAAAGGGGAGCGAGGGGAAACACGGGCTGAGCGAAACAGTGAATCATATCTTACACATCTGATAACATAATGGCCTCAGTATAGAAAAAAAGAGGAGGTGCAATGGAGCAGAGGAGGATATCAGAAAGCGTGGTGACACAGTGATGCACGGCGACTACAACTACAGCTCCATTTACTTCAATGGAACTAAGCTGCAGTACCGCACCCAACCTGAGGCCAGGAGAGGCGCTGTATCTAGAGGGGACATGCTTTCCTGACCTGGACAATCCATTTAATCTAAGGGTGCCTTTATCTGAAAGATTTTTGAAGCCAAAGCCATAAACAGACTATAAAACAGGGAACAGGTCATAAAGATAAGACAGATTTCTGCTCCTGGCTTTGGCTGCAGAAATCTGTCAGATAATCTGTGTAAAAGCGGCCTAAGTTTCTGAAGTGAGCGGTGTGTGCCCTTACCTCCAGCTTCTTCTCCTTGTTGCTCAGAGCTTCTTTTTGGTTCTGTGTGTATTCCAACAGCATCCGCGCCAGCTGCCGCCTATCGTCTAGTTCTGCTGCCAGCCGCCCGTTATACTCCGCCAGCAGGAGACAGGCCTCGTCCACTGTCTTGGAAAGTCGCTCTGCTGCCTCTTTATCTGAAAAGACAAATCTGCAAGGTTACTGACCGTCCTGAATATCTCGGATTCCGCTGCCCAGCAGATCCGGAGAGGCTGTTACCGTATGGGAGCCGGCAGAGCCCAGACCTCAGAGGCATGATGCATGCTGGGAAGGCTCCGGGGGCAGATCCGGAGCGGCTGTTACCGTATGGGAGCCGGCAGAGCCCAGACCTCAGAGGCATGATGCATGCTGGGAAGGCTCCGGGGGCAGATCCGGAGCGGCTGTTACCGTATGGGAGCCGGCAGAGCCCTGACCTTAGAGGCCGAGGTGTGATGCATGCTGGGAAGGCTCCGGGGCAGACGCTCTCACCTGTGATCTTCTCCAGTAAGGACACGTCCTGCACTTCCTGCGGCAGGGACGCAATCTTCTGCCTTACGGTGGCGTCTCCGGAGGCGGCGTTCTCCAGATCCTGCAGCGCCTTAATGAGATCCTCCGTCTGCAAGAGACAAAGAGCAAACGGGATGAGAGATACAGGGAGGAAGTGGAGGTATCCGAAGTATCCGAGCCGCCAAACTCCTTTATTATTCATAAACTGTATGAAAAATCTGACTGCAGCTTCCCGGGATGAGGAGGACAACGCAGCCGCTCACCGCGGCAGCTATCAGTCACTACAGCCAGTCTGTCTCCATGTTGTCACGGCCGCAGCTATCAGTCACTACAGCCAGTCTGTCTCCATGTTGTCACGGCCGCAGCTATCAGTCAGTACAGCCAGTCTGTCTCCATGTTGTCACGGCCACAGCTATCAGTCACTACAGCCAGTCTGTCTCCATGTTGTCACGGCCGCAGCTATCAGTCACTACAGCCAGTCTGTCTCCATGTTGTCACGGCCGCAGCTATCAGTCAGTACAGCCAGTCTGTCTCCATGTTGTCACGGCCGCAGCTATCAGTCACTACAGCCAGTCTGTCTCCATGTTGTCACCGCTGCAGCTATCAGTCACTACAGCCAGTCTGTCTCCATGTTGTCACGGCCGCAGCTATCAGTCACTACAGCCAGTCTGTCTCCATGTTGTCACCGCTGCAGCTATCAGTCACTACAGCCAGTCTGTCTCCATGTTGTCACGGCCGCAGCTATCAGTCACTACAGCCAGTCTGTCTCCATGTCGTCACGGCTCTGGATCATGTACATTTTTATTCTTTTACATTTAGCAGCGATTCTCTGACACTTCCAGCGACACATTTAGCGCTGCGGATGCGTCATCGGCGTCACATACGTTACCGTGTCGGGAGCTTTAATTGGCGACAGGTGAAAATTACTGAAGCGAATGTGAGAGATGAAACGTATAGAAGTATTTCTGTCCTGTTAAAGCAAAATTTGTGAACATCTGTGTCAATTCCCACTAAGTGTTGGCACGGACGTGTTGTTGGAAGGCGGGCACTGTACAGGCCATGGACGCCCTTCACTTATTATTATTATTACTGCTTTGTTCTTTTTGTGACAAAAAAATGAATTCTCTATATCCTTATTTTTTTAATTTTTTTTTTTTTTTTACACGACTTCTTCAGTCTCACAGAAAGTGGCGACTGCCGTGTATTATTCAGTGTGCGATCCGTCAGAGAAGCTGCCTTCTTGGGTCTCCAGCCCTTATCCCTCCTCTCCTGAACAAACTTTTGACCAATACTATGACCCCACTAAAGAGGAGTCTTATTCTGGACCTAAATCAGTATAGACAGCCCATCTATTGAGGAAAGAAGCCGACCCACCAAGACTACTACTCTGAATACCACACAGCAGCCGGGAGAAGGTGTGAAAAAAAACTGAGACTGTAGAAGAGAAACTGAGCAAAATGTATAATAAAATCCCAAGGTGCAAATGGCTGGCTATTTCCTGGAACGTTTCATTCCCACAGGCAGGGTCTCCTAAACCAATCACTGGCTGCAATGGTGACTGCCCTCAAACAGTGATAGGCCAGACAGGCACTCCCTGCAGGAACAAGACGACCAATGAACAGCCAAGAGCTGGAAATCACTGGAACCTAATGTCAGAGGAAAAAGGCTGGCGAGTATGGTTTCACTTGTAATCTGAAGGCTATTCTGAAACTTTTTTTCCCCCTTGAAAATCTCTTTAAAGGAGTTCAAGAACATACTTGAGATTTCTGATATATATTGATACACGTGAACATTTTTACCACCCATACAGAATGTTACACTAGAGAGTTGGGTACACGGCTGGCTGCACTGACCAGGCCATCAATCCTCCAACATTACAAGAATCCATCATCCAAGCAGATGTCAGAATAAATGAGATACGGCCGCTGGGGCCAGGCAGGTGGACCACACCAGAATCCAATTCTACTTGTTACTGAAACATGGCTGCTCATATACCGCCACCTAGCCGCATGGTCCAGCAGCTGTGCAGACTAGCGATCCATTGTGGTGAAGATCAGCGGACACTCTGGAACACCTGCTTCATATCATTCGTCATAGGTTGAACCATGTTTTACAGAAATCCAACATGAAGTGTCTAGAATGGAAGACGCCGTTACACAAGGAGGCCACGTCGTCACCTCCGAGAACGGGGAATAAACTACACAACACGACGAGACTTGTCAAACACTACGGTGGAGTCTACAGGGTCCGCGAACAGGCCCCAGCTGCTCCGTGTTCAATGCGGCATGGACTGCTCTTTATTTCATCGTCTGACAGGTAATTAATCTCACTTTATTAGTCACAATATCCCTCACAAATCATCATCAGCTCCGGCACAAAGCTGCGAACACTGAGCATCCTGAGCGCCTGGAGACTCTGGAGATGTGAGTCACAAAGAGTGTCGGAGATGCGGCGGCTGTAGACAGCCGCACTCTAAGTGTCGAGAGAACTTCTGTTTCTGCTCCGCGAGCTCAAGGAATATAAACGCATTTGGTTTTATGTCCATTTTCAGCTTCTGTATTAAATTCTACTCTCGGCTCCTCTGAAAAGCCAAGTGCGGCCATTAAGTAGATCCAAGCGGCGTTCAGCCGTCACTCGGGATTGTTGCGAGTTTCTGCAATGTCATTAAATTCATCCTATAAACCCATTGGCGTCTATGTTATTTATTCCCCGGCATCTCCGTAACGTCTCCGATGTCGTCCCAGCATAGTCCTGGTTTATGATCGCAGCCTTCCCTCTTACAATCTTCCATTCCCTCCATTGCCGCTCCATAAACTCCATCTGTTAGTTCCCAGTGAAGTGCTCCATTCTGGCTTGGTGGAGTGACGCTCCTGCCTCCCGCGCTCTTCTGTGGGCCGTTTGCCTTCTGCTTTCGCACCTTCTAACTTTTTATATCCCTGAATGATAGGTCTTCACGTTTCCTTACATCGTTTCTGATACAGAACGCGTCGGGCCTCATCGCTTTCTCATATACTTTCTAGCACTTATCTTCTTACCAAGCACTACTAGCAGAAGATGACAGAAGACGACAGTCTGCTTCCACGCTCACGGCTGGAATCTGGTTGCCGAGAATAGCGGCAGAGACTCTGATAGTCTACTCTGACCCTGTTTACCCCGGTGTGTGTGTGGGGGGGGGGGGGGGTCGGGAGCATGTGACACTGTTGGTAAACCACTAGGTCACCGCTTGCTTTCCACCATGGTAGATTACACACTATTCTCACTACTTTTAATGCCATATCAGAAAACCATGCATGTTGTACGGTGTGTGGACGAGGAGCTGCTCGCTATGTCCATAACTTGTATATGGTCTTTATCTATCTCTTCCAATCTAGAGTATACAGAGCATGAATGGCCTATAAGTCATTCCCCCCCTATCCCAGGGTGGCTTGTGACCATGTCAAAACACACAAGGGTGCTGCAGTGCAGAGGTTAGTCAAGTCACTGTGCCAAGTGCATCCCAACACATCCGGCACCACCATGGCACATGGACATCTCCTCTCCCTCCTGGAGCGTCAGGCCATCAGTGCTCACAGCACAGTGCAATGATGGGTGACACAGTGAGCCTAGTGTCTGGCAGCGGCCCTCAGCATCTGATTACGCAAAGGCACAGCACTGTTACTTTGTAATAATGCTTAATTTAGTTAAGTAGCATGGGCGGCCCACCGGGTATTGGCCTAATGCGCTAGACTGTCATTCTGGGCCTGGGTCCTCACATACCTTATGGAGCACTCCTCATTACTCCTCCTCCAATCCCACCATAAAGGCCTCCCAGCACCTTGCTTATTGAGGAGGGGCAACAACCCCAACAACAGGATGCAGGCACTGACTTGCAGTGATGTCACCTCCAGAGAGTAAGCTCTTCCTTGATCTCCTATGTATATGCTGTATAACTGTATGACACACGACCACCACACCACGCAGATCCCTCTCAGAGCCCCTGAAGCCCTACAAGTATCGCGTCCTATAACACTGCATATAAAGTGTACAGCTCCGCTAGGCTTCATAGAGAGATGGTCACTATTCCCATTAGCTCCATCCCCAGTAGGGATCGCTTCCTATAACACTGCATATAAAGTGTACAGCTCCGCTAGGCTTCGTATAGAGATATGGTCACCATTCCCTTAGCTCCATCCCCAGTAGGGATCGCTTCCTATAACACTGCATATAAAGTGTACAGCTCCGCTAGGCTTCGTATAGAGAGATGGTCACATTCCCATTAGCTCCATCCCCAGTAGGGATCGCTTCCTATAACAGTGCATATAAAGCGTACAGCTCCGCTAGGCTTCGTATAGAGATATGGTCACCATTCCCTTAGCTCCATCCCCAGTAGGGATCGCTTCCTATAACACTGCATATAAAGCGTACAGCTCCGCTAGGCTTCATATAGAGATATGGTCACCATTCCCATTAGCTCCATCCCCAGTAGGGATCGCTTCCTATAACAGTGCATATAAAGCGTACAGCTCCGCTAGGCTTCGTATAGAGATATGGTCACCATTCCCTTAGCTCCATCCCCAGTAGGGATCGCTTCCTATAACAGTGCATATAAAGCGTACAGCTCCGCTAGGCTTCGTATAGAGATATGGTCACCATTCCCTTAGCTCCATCCCCAGTAGGGATCGCTTCCTATAACAGTGCATATAAAGCGTACAGCTCCGCTAGGCTTCGTATAGAGATATGGTCACCATTCCCTTAGCTCCATCCCCAGTAGGGATCGCCATCTCACATTCACACCAGGAACCAATTAACCTATCAATGTGATTATGGAGGACACACCGGGCAGATGTCTCCCTTGGTCACGTTTGCTGCCAGGCAACTGAGCGAACCGCCGAGCTGCTGTGTGATTCCAGGAAAGTAAGTGAACCCCCACTATGTGACACAGTCCAGACACCCAGCCTATCCTGACACCACATCTCTCTGCGGCCTCCCCGCTCCTTCCTATTAATCCACTTTCTGCATACTGAACACATCTCTGTATGACAAGCTATGAGCCTTATCCCCGGGTTCATCTGGGAGCCGCGTATGAGGAGAGACAGGAGCGGCGCTGAGGCAGGAGTGATGGAGTACAGCGGTCCTCCTACACAGACACGCTGCTTTATCTCAACATGAAGCAACATCTAACATGACAGCCGTCTGCACGGCCGCCGCACTAAGAACGCTCTTCACACTGTTTACACCAGGAGGAATTCACTTAAAGAGCCAAAATCCATATTTACACCATTGGCAGCGGCTGGAATGGCCGCCTGGTTTGTTATGGAGATCTTGTTTCCAGTAATTGGAGTCATTAGCCGTGTGATGCGGACGTCCGCGGGTCAGGAGAGGTTCTAGATACACGGCGGACAGTGAGGGATGGGGGGGAAATAGAGAACTCAGGGAAAACACGATGGTAAAGTATAAGGATAACAAAGTCATAAGAGGGCGGCGTATAATACTACAACACCGGGGATCTACAAGGAACGCCCAATGCCTGATATATGCTGACCTAGCAGAAGCCTATAACACCGCTCAAAGATTGGAGTGAAGGGCTGCACAAACAATCCAGCAACCCTTCATGTGCCCCTTTATTTCCATCACCGCAGGCGATGAATGACTCCAGTCCTCACCGAGCAGCCCTCACTTTTCTGTTGGTTTGCAGGAAGTGCCCGCTCAGCCAATGACTGGACAGGATGGGACATTGCTGCAGGCAGTGATTGGCAGGGCAGGTGCAATCTATGAGCCAATAGAAAAGCAGAAAGACAACAACATGGACAGAAGCCAAAAGCAAAAGACTTTCCGCAGCCGCTATTTCTCTACTGAGAACACAAGTATGTTCAGCCAAGCCGAGTATACAAGAGCAAAGGGGAAATCAGGTGACATAGAAGGTAACATCTATGCCGTGCCATCCAGGATTATTTATTTCCTTTATAAATTCCCCTGGATGCTGCCCCATACTCCTCTGCCCTGATTCCCCACCACTGCTGTCCTCTGTCCATCATCATCTGTGCTCCTTCCTGTTACTGATGACATCACAAACCAACAGGAAGTGACCACTTGGCCAATCACCGGCAAGAGCAACCGGGCCGATCCTGCAGGGTCAGAACCCCTTGAAAGCAGAATGGGGAACTGGAACGGCAACAAGGGGTGGGGGGGGGGGGGGGGGGGGAGATCAGGGCAGCTGAGCATGAGATGTCATTTTATTTTGGCTGCACCCAGGGCATCTAGTACAAATATAGAGGTGAATTAAAAAACAAAAAAACAAAAGAACAAAACACTTCATCCATAAAACCCCCTTTAAGGCGCTGCTACTCTGTTCTGTAGGCCGCTAGATGCATGTAACCAAGTCTTGCAGCTCGCTGCTATTGCTGCAGAGGATTCCCATACCTTGATATGTAATAAGATAGACGCTGCCTGTATTGTCTTATGTACATCGCCTTCCCCTGAATATCATACAGGAGGACCCCATCCAGCAGCCATGAGATACAGCATGGTGTACAGGAGACGAGGAATCTGTATTGCCGCCATGTTTATTACATTCCAGACGGCTCCAGTAAGACCCGTACCGCCCTGTTGTGCTGATAACTTATAGTGCAGGGTCAAGAGGCCAGGAGAGAGGGCGGCTCACGAGACCACATGATAAACCAGCCGAGGACAATCGCACCAGGCTTCAGGGAGAGCGGCCTGTCCCTTTAACTTATAGCTTCTAAGTGTATACCGTTACAACTGACACCAACGCATACGATGCTGTGCGCCATATGGCGAGATCTGTTTCCACTGACTTATATTATTAAGAAAAATGGCTATCCTAAGCCCAGCCACAGAGAAGAACTAATTCCGGAATACCCCTTAAAGGTAAAAGTCAAGGTGTAACTCTGCTTCTGAAGACGTCCACTCACAATAGTCCTATAATTCTTAAACAATCCTCCCCCCCCATGGTGGGGAATGACTGATCCGTACTCCCTGCTCTTGTTTACAGGAGACGTATGAGCTCATCCTCTTCTTTTATTATTTTTATAATTAAAATGTAATTTAATTGACATATTAACAGTAAAGTTATCAGTCTCCATCCGGCAATGTGCGGAGTGAGTGGCACGCCGGAGTGAGGCCTCGCACAGTGACCTGGAGACATCCCGGCCTGTTCTTTATCTAGAATAACATGTAGAGTAGATTGCGAGTGGCCGTCCTGCAGATAAGGGCAGAGGTGGACGTGTCCTTGTACCGAGCTGCATCCACCTGCCAGATACACTGATGTCTCAGCTGATGGAGCAGACAGAGACATATGGGAGCAAGCGGGGTTAATGAGGCCGCCTGTATCTCTCCTACAGCGACAACGTGAGGACCTACCAGCAGAGGCCCAGAAGAGGGATCCCGCGGGGAGTAGCTGCCAGGATAATCATCTTCCTCCTCCTGGACCTGCTGGAAACTGCGCTTCAACGTCACCTTCTCCTCAGGCACTAAGAGAAATAAGAAGAGGACGGTGTCAGAATAATTATTTATATGATAGATAAGAGGAAGACATTACACATAGCTACACACAACAGGGATAAAATAACCCGCACTGCACATCACTTATATACAGCTACATCATAGATAGCTAGGAGATAGATTACACATAGCTACACACAACAGGGATAAAATAACCCGCACTGCACATCACTTATATACAGCTACATCATAGATAGCTAGGAGATAGATTACACATAGCTACACACAACAGGGATAAAATAACCCGCACTGCTCATCACTTATATACAGCTACATCATAGATAGCTAGCTAGCTAGATAGATAGATAGATAGATATATAGATAGGAGATAGATAGGAGATAGATAGATAGATAGATAGGAGATAGATAGATAGGAGATAGATAGGAGATAGATAGATAGATAGATAGATATATAGATAGGAGATAGATAGATAGATAGGAGATAGATAGATAGATAGATAGGAGATAGATACATAGCTACACACAACAGGGATAAAATAACCCGCACTGCTCATCACTTATATACAGCTATATCATATATCATATCTATCTGTAATTATCAGCATTATAATTAATACTGTAAGAAGCTGCCAGCGGCCACAGCTAATAATTAGACAGACACAGTAACTTTCTCCTTTTCCCCTCTGGGCAGCACAGCACCTACTCCTCTCTGCTATGCTACATAGTGCAGCTGAAAGGTCAGTGAGAAGCTAGCCTCTGGGACCCCCACCCATAGTAAGAATGTACTGGTGTGACCCACTAGAAGATGCTGTACCTTGCTGAGAGACATCCAGGCATAATGAGAGTTGTAGTTTTGCAAGAGCTAGAAAGTGACAGCTTGGTGAGAACTGCGGTAACGACTGAGTAAAGGACGGTGACTGGATTTATTAGGGAGTGTGAACAGCGCCCAGTGAGGCCCCTCCATCAGCTGCCGCTCAGCGGGGGGGGGGGGGGAACACTGAGTAATAATCGCTCATTATCCCCACACTAACAGAATATTGACAAATCCACACGAAAACACAAAATGAATTACCGATCATTACCCGCCCCCCCCCCCCCCGTGCCGCCGCTGCCGCCCAGACTGCCACATAGTCTGACAATTACGCCGACACCTGGAAGTCGCAATTATAGATAAAAGGGAAATATGGAGCGCACATCCAAAGTCATACATTACAGGGGGACAAGGAAGGTTTATACATCACCTGGTGTCAGACAGTTACAGAGATCTCCAGTCTTCCAGTGCTTATCAGCTGCTGTATGTCCTGCAGGAAGTGGTGTATTCTCTCCAGTCTGACACAGTGCTCTCTGCTGCCCCCTCTGTCCATGTCAGGAACTGTCCAAAGGAGGAGAGGTTTTCTATGGGGATTTGCTGCTGCTCTGGACAGTTCCTGACATGGACAGAGGTGGCAGCAGAGAGCACTGTGTCAGACTGGAGAGAATACACCACTTCCTGCAGGACATACAGCAGCCGATACATACTGGAACACTGGAGATTTTTCCTTTTAAATTTCCATTTGTAAATTACAAATCTGTATAACTTTCTGGCTCTGGTCGGTTCATAAACAGTTATTTTTTCTCACACCTCTGGGACCCGTCCTCTGGGACGGGTGGTCGTACCTCTGGGACCCGTCCTCTGGGACGGGTGGTCGTACCTCTGGGACCCGTCCTCTGGGACGGGTGGTCGTACCTCTGGGACCCGTCCTCTGGGACGGGTGGTCGTACCTCTGGGACCCGTCCTCTGGGACGGGTGGTCGTACCTCTGGGACCCGTCCTCTGGGACGGGTGGTCGTACCTCTGGGACCCGTCCTCTGGGACGGGTGGTCGTACCTCTGGGACCCGTCCTCTGGGACGGGTGGTCGTACCTCTGGGACCCGTCCTCTGGGACGGGTGGTCGTACCTCTGGGACCCGTCCTCTGGGACGGGTGGTCGTACCTCTGGGACGGGTGGTCGTACCTCTGGGACCCGTCCTCTGGGACGGGTGGTCGTACCTCTGGGACCCGTCCTCTGGGACGGGTGGTCGTACCTCTGGGACCCGTCCTCTGGGACGGGTGGTCGTACCTCTGGGACCCGTCCTCTGGGACGGGTGGTCGTACCTCTGGGACCCGTCCTCTGGGACGGGTGGTCGTACCTCTGGGACGGGTGGTCGTACCTCTGGGACGGGTGGTCACACCTCTGGGACGGGTGGTCACACCTCTGGGACGGGTGGTCACACCTCTGGGACGGGTGGTCACACCTCTGGGACGGGTGGTCACACCTCTGGGACGGGTGGTCACACCTCTGGGACGGGTGGTCACACCTCTGGGACGGGTGGTCACACCTCTGGGACGGGTGGTCACACCTCTGGGACGGGTGGTCACACCTCTGGGACGGGTGGTCACACCTCTGGGACGGGTGGTCACACCTCTGGGACGGGTGGTCACACCTCTGGGACGGGTGGTCACACCTCTGGGACGGGTGGTCACACCTCTGGGACGGGTGGTCACACCTCTGGGACGGGTGGTCACACCTCTGGGACGGGTGGTCACACCTCTGGGACGGGTGGTCACACCTCTGGGACGGGTGGTCACACCTCTGGGACGGGTGGTCACACCTCTGGGACGGGTGGTCACACCTCTGGGACGGGTGGTCACACCTCTGGGACGGGTGGTCACACCTCTGGGACGGGTGGTCACACCTCTGGGACGGGTGGTCACACCTCTGGGACGGGTGGTCACACCTCTGGGACGGGTGGTCACACCTCTGGGACGGGTGGTCACACCTCTGGGACGGGTGGTCACACCTCTGGGACGGGTGGTCACACCTCTGGGACCCGTCCTCTGGGACGGGTAGTCACACCTCTGGGACGGGTGGTCACACCTCTGGGACGGGTGGTCACACCTCTGGGACCCGTCCTCTGGGACGGGTGGTCACACCTCTGGGACCCGTCCTCTGGGACGGGTGGTCACACCTCTGGGACCAGTCCTCTGGGACGGGTGGTCACACCTCTGGGACCCGTCCTCTGGGACGGGTGGTCATACCTCTGGGACCCGTCCTCTGGGACGGGTGGTCATACCTCTGGGACCTGTCCTCTGGGATGGGTGGTCATACCTCTGGGATGGGTGGTCATACCTCTGGGATCTGTCCTCTGGGATGGGTGGTCATACCTCTGGGACCTGTCCTCTGGGACCGGTGGTCATACCTCTGGGATGGGTGGTCATACTTCTGGGATCTGTCCTCTGGGATGGGTGGTCATACCTCTGGGATCTGTCCTCTGGGATGGGTGGTGATACCTCTGGGATCTGTCCTCTGGGATGGGTGGTCATACCTCTGGGACCTGTCCTCTGGGATGGGTGGTCGTACCTCTGGGACCTGTCCTCTGGGATGGGTGGTCGTACCTCTGGGACCAGCCCCGTCCTCTGCCATCTCCATTACTTCTAGACCTATCACTGTATTCTACCTTAGGGGCCGTTCACACGTCTGTAATATATGCTGCATGTACGGACTGTATACTGCGGACCAGACCTCGGTTCTCCTGACATCACGATTCATTCTGATAATCCCGGGAGCTCGGGAACGGTTTATATATTCATGTTACTGTACTCACGCAACGTGTCCATGCATGGACAGTATACTGTGGACGTGTGAACGGCCCCATATTCTGTGGCTGTCCAGTGAATTTCATTTAAAATCACGATAATGACAAACAAGGTCCCCCGTCCCCTCTATACATCTCTGACCAAAGCTTCTAGAACTTTCCTACACTGTCACCAGACCAGCTGGACACGTAGGCCCATTGAGGCTAAAGCCGGCCATACACAAACAATAGCCAACGGCCATCAGTTACATCTCCTGTCCTTTCCATCACACCTGACTCTTATCTCCATCGATACCGTCTGTCAGTAGATGGTCGGGAGACCCCCCTACATTGTATACTGGAGGATAGCGCCAAAAGTGCACGGGGACCTTAAGAAAACTTTGTTGACCCATAACCAGGGGCAAAAAGGGCACGGACGCCCAGACCTTCTGACCTATATCACTGACATTACTTAAAGAGCATTTTCGTGGGGGGGGGGGGGGGGGGGGGGGGCGAATTATGTTCTATCCTTAGAATAGGCAAGGGTCCTGACACCAAGCATCCCCACCCACCAGCTGCCCACCGGGACTGCCACGGCCGGATATACATGGTGGATGGGGCTTCCCTTGATTGCATACTAACCAGGCCGGGTTCCTGCAGCTCCTGCATATACTGTTACTCTGCAGGGAGCCTGGTAGCTGCTATATACGCTCTCATATCCCCTGTATGTGGGACACATAACTGTGAACCTTGTCACTTGGTGTATACAGCAGCAGCATTATTATTATACCCTGTATCCCAGGAACAAGGGCCTAGTAGCAGCACTATTACACCCGGCTTCCCAGACAATAAGACCTAGTAGAGGTTTTGCTGAATTGCTAACTATAAGGCCTCCCCTGAAAGTAAGACCTAGCTAGGTTTTGGTTTGGAAGCATGGCCGCCACACAGACCAGCAGGACATGCAGCTGGGATTCTTTATAGCAGTTGCCGTTGTCCCCTAATGTCACCGTCTGTTGCAGAGCAGCTGCATGCAGGACATGACAGTCAGCTGCCGCCATCCCGGCTGTCCCCTACCGCCAGATGTAGAGCTGCACACAGTCTGCTGTTATTCGGTCACCTGCCGCCATACCATACTCAGTCTCTGCTATACTGTATGAGTGTGCTGTGGTGAGCTCCCCCTGGTGGCCAGAAGCCGCCATACCGTACACTGTCCCTGCTGTGCTGTACGAGTGTGCTGGGGTGAGCTCCCCCAGGTGGCCAGAAGCCGCCATACCGTACGCTGTCCCTGCTGTACATGTAAATTCTTCTTCATGGAAAAATAAGACTCCTCTGAAAATAAGACTGAGCGCATTTATAAATTAAGACACGTCCTATTTTTGGGGAAACGCAGTCTCTATATACAGAATCTATATACGCACACATACACCATGGTGATATCTATATACGCCTGCAAACGCCATTTAGATATGTATACAGTATCTATATACGCACACATACACCATGGCGATATCTATACGGTATCTATATACAGCCGCATACACCATGGCGCTATCTATACGGTATCTGTATACGGCCGCATACACCATGGCGCTATCTATAAACGGCGGCAAACACCATGGCGATATTAATAGAATATCTATATACGGCCGCATACACCATGGTGATATCTATACGGTATCTATATACGGCGGCAAACACCATGGCGATATTAATAGAATATCTATATACGACCGCATACACCATGGTGATATCTATACGGTATCTGTATACGGCCGCATACACCATGGCGATATTAATAGAATATCTATATACGGCCGCATACACCATGGTGATATCTATACGGTATCTATATACGGCCGCATACATCATGGTGATATCTATACGGTATCTATATACGGCGGCAAACACCATGGCGATATTAATAGAATATCTATATACGACCGCATACACCATGGTGATATCTATACGGTATCTGTATACGGCCGCATACACCATGGCGATATTAATAGAATATCTATATACGGCCGCATACACCATGGTGATATCTATACGGTATCTATATACGGCCGCATACATCATGGTGATATCTATACGGTATCTATATACGGCCGCATACACCATGGTGATATCTATAAGGTATCTGTATACGGCCGCATACACCATGGCGATATTAATAGAATATCTATATACGGCCGCATACACCATGGTGATATCTATATGGTATCTATATACGGCCGTATACACCATGGTGATATCTATACGGTATCTATATACGGCCGCATACACCATGGCGTGTAGGGTAATTTCTGTGCCCTCCCTTTACATATAGCTGCTGCTGCCGCGGCGCTCCGGTGATCTATGGATACAATACCATTCTTATTACCGCCATCGCGTTCCCTTATTATATTAGCCATCCATCTTCAGGCCGCCTTTATTAAAAATGCACATTTCCCGATCGGGAGGCGTAATTACGGAGATCAGTCAGCAGGATGACACGGTGGGCAGAGGCCCGGGCTGCCGAGGAGATTAAATCCACATTAACGCCTCCCCAGAGGACCCGGCAAAACGCTTCCTAATATGAAGAGATTCCTTGAAGAAATGGATTCGCAGGCGCTAATTTCCCTGTGCACCTTTAAGCTCATTTGTGGGAATAAAGAGCGGGGGCCGCCATTCCTCTCCCCAGCAGTCATCCTGCTCCTGTCATTAGGGGACGGTATGAGATCAGCTGCTAAAAGCTTCCCCGAGCTGCCCGGCCTTCTATATAACAGCGGGGGAAGCCGGCCGCGCTCCATCACCGAGGCCTACCTGAGCGAGGAGCCTGCTAATTATACAAGCTATAAAGCACCTGCAGGGAGCGGGACGCGTGACTGACCCCCCCCCCCCCCCCGAGGATCACACTATTAGAGAAGAAGCCGGACGTGAGCGCCTCTCCTTACAGATGGGGTCACCTGCCAATAGGGAACTGGGAACAGACAATAGCGGCTGCCACATAAAGAGGGGGAACGTGCGGTGGCCGCCTCCGCCTCAATTACCATTTTGGGATTCGGTTGCTATATAGAAAATTACCCATACGCCGTTCAGACTACGCAATTGTGGAAAAGCTTTTTAATCTGTTTTCTTTTCATGTCAGTGGGAAACCCATAGAGCACGGTGGTGGCAGCGACGGAACGGGGGAGGGGGGGGAAATCGGAGGAGAAGGATAGCGCAGCTTCCTCAGAGACACCAAATGGAGCTGGGAAAGGAAATATTAGCTGAGTAATAACAACCCAGCCCTCTGCCTACATCCCAACAGAAGAACACTTAAAGGGAAACTCCGGCAGAAAAAGGTTCAAATCACCGGGTGCCAGAAAGTTACACAGATTTGTCATTTTCTTCCATATAAAAATCTCCAGTCTTCCAGTACTTATCAGCTGCTGTATGTCCTGCAGGAAGTGGTGTATTCTCTCCAGTCTGACACACTGCTCTCTGCTGCCACCTCTGTCCATGTCAAGAACTGTCCAGAGCAGGAGAGGTTTTCTATGGGGATTTGCTGCTGCTCTGGACAGTTCCTGACATGGACAGAGGTGGCAGCAGAGAGCACTGTGTCAGACTGGAGAGAATACACCACTTCCTGCAGGACATACAGCAGCTGATAAGTACTGGAAGACTGGAGATTTAACCTTCTTATACCAGTTGATTTAGTCCCCCCATACACACAGACAGTGACTTATCCCTTCAAGAACAAAGGGGAGGGGACTCTAGTGTCTGCCACCTATATACCACCTGGTAGAAATATAGAAACATAGAAGATTGTCGGCAGAAAAAGACCACTGGGTCCATCTAGTCGGCCCTTTTAGTATTTTCTTTCTTATTATCTTAGGATAGATGTATGTTTATCCCAGGCGTGTTTAAATTCTGTTATTGTAGCTTTACCAACCCCCCCTGCTGGAAGCTTGTTCCAGGTATCTACTACTCTTTCAGTAAAATAATATTTTCTCACGTTGCTTCTGATCTTTCCCCCCAACTAATCTCTCACTGTGTCCTCTTGTTCTTGAGCTCAGTTTTTTACTAGAAACACTTCCCTCCTGACCCTTATTTAGTCCCTTAACATATATAAAGGTTTCCATCATGTCTCCCCTTTCCCTTCTTCCCCCTGTAACATATATAAAGGTTTCCATCATGTCCTCCCTTTCCCTTCTTCCTCCTATAAGATATATAAAGGTTTCCATCATGTCCCCCCGTTCCCTTCTTCCTCCTGTAACATATATAAAGGTTTCCATCATGTCCTCCCTTTCCCTTCTTCCTCCTGTAACATATATAAAGGTTTCCATCATGTCCTCCCTTTCCCTTCTTCCTCCTGTAACATATATAAAGGTTTCCATCATGTCCTCCCTTTCCCTTCTTCCCTCCTGTAACATATATAAAGGTTTCCATCATGTCCCCCCTTTCCCTTCTTCCTCCTGTAACATATATAAAGGTTTCCATCATGTCCCCCCTTTCCCTTCTTCCCTCCTGTAACATATATAAAGGTTTCCATCATGTCCTTCCTTTCCCTTCCTCCTCCTGTAACATATATAAAGGTTTCCATCATGTCCCCCCTTTCCCTTCTTCCCCCTGTAACATATATAAAGGTTTCCATCATGTCCCCCCTTTCCCTTCCTCCTCCTGTAACATATATAAAGGTTTCCATCATGTCCTCCCTTTCCCTTCTTCCTCTTGTAACATATATAAAGGTTTCCATCATGTCCTCCTTTCCTTTCTTCCTCCTGTAACATATATAAAGGTTTCCATCATGTCCCCCCTTTCCCTTCTTCCTCCTATAAGATATATAAAGGTTTCCATCATGTACCTCCTTTCCCTTCTTCCTCCTGTAACATATATAAAGGTTTCCATCATGTCCCCCCTTTCCCTTCTTCCTCCTGTAACATATATAAAGGTTTCCATCATGTCCCCCCTTTCCCTTCCTCCTCCTGTAACATATATAAAGGTTTCCATCATGTCCTCCCTTTCCCTTCTTCCTCTTGTAACATATATAAAGGTTTCCATCATGTCCTCCCTTTCCCTTCTTCCTCCTGTAACATATAGAAAGGTCTCCCATCATGTCCCCCCTTTCCTCCAGACTAGGGCTGGGCGGTAATGGCCTAAATTAATATCGTGGTTTATCGTACATATTGCCGCAGTAACGATAAATTGAGCGATAATTATGACGCCCCCTTTTGAAAACCACACCCATTTGAAACACGACGTTTCAGCGTCTCCTGTGCCATTTATAAGTGACACATAGGAGACGCCAAAACCCTGTGGATTACTTATGAAGTTTGCTGCACATCATTTTATGGAATAAATCCACATTTTCACATTTGTACTACAATCAGAGTGCTGCAGAGTATCTGTTACTGGCTGATCCAAGGTCTAGGATTTGTCTGCTGGCCCCCACAGTGCTGCCGAGGAGATAGGAGAGATAGGAGAGATAGGAGAGATAGGAGAGATAGGAGATAGATAGATAGGAGATAGATAGATAGGAGACAGATAGATAGATAGATAGATAGATAGGAGATAGATAGATAGAAGATAGATAGATAGATAGATAGATAGATAGATAGATAGATAGGAGAGATAGGAGAGATAGGAGATAGATAGATAGGAGATAGATAGATAGGAGATAGATAGATAGAAGATAGATAGATAGATAGATAGATAGATAGATAGATAGATAGATAGATAGGAGATAGATAGATAGATAGATAGATAGATAGATAGGAGATAGATAGATAGATAGATAGATAGATAGATAGATAGATAGGAGATAGATAGGAGATAGATAGATAGGAGATAGATAGGAGATAGATAGGAGATAGATAGGAGATAGATAGGAGATAGATAGGAGATAGATAGGAGATAGATAGGAGATAGATAGGAGATAGATAGGAGATAGATAGATAGGAGATAGATAGATAGGAGATAGATAGATAGGAGATAGATAGATAGGAGATAGATAGATAGGAGATAGATAGATAGGAGATAGATAGATAGGAGATAGATAGATAGGAGATAGATAGATAGGAGATAGATAGATAGGAGATAGATAGATAGGAGATAGATAGGGAGATAGATAGATAGGGCTCCTATCGATATGTAATCTATCTATAATATATCTCCTCTCTCTAATATCTATATATTTATCTATCTATCTATCTATCTATCTATCTTGTATCTATCTACGATCTGTATATCATCTATCTATAATATATCTCCTCTCTCATATCTATCTATATATCATCTATCTCCTATCTATATATATAATCTATCGATCTAATATAGATAGATTTTATATAGATAGGAGATAGAAGATATATAGATGGTATATACTAGATAGATATAGATAGATAGGAGATAGGAGATAGATAGATAGATAGATAGATAGATAGATAGATAGATAGGAGATAGATAGGAGATAGACAGATAGATAGATAGATAGATAGATAGATAGATAATAGATAGATAGATAAATAGATAGATATAGATAGGAGATAGATATGAGACATCTCTATCTATCTATCCATTATCTATCTATCTATCTATCTATCTATCTATCTATCTATCTATCTCCTATCTATCTCCTATCTATCTATCTCCTATCTATCTATCTCCTATCTATCTATCTATCTATCTATCTCCTATCTATCTCCTATCTATCTATCTCCTATCTATCTATCTCCTATCTATCTATCTATCTATCTCCTATCTATCTATCTATCTATCTATCTATCTCCTATCTATCTATCTCCTATCTCCTATCTATCTATCTCCTATCTATCTATCTCCTATCTATCTATCTATCTATCTATCTATCTATCTATCTATCTATCTATCTCCTATCTATCTATCTATCTCCTATCTATCTATCTATCTCCTATCTATCTATCTATCTCCTATCTATCTATCTATAATCTATCTAATTTCTCTCATATCAATCTATCTATTTTACCTGCTGTTCTGCCCTGACCCCTCCCCCCTCCCGCACATACAATTGGGGTCAGGTATGGGGTCGGCACCTCCTTGCTCCCCCGGGCACCGCTCTCTCTCGCACAGGAATCCTCCCTGTCACATATATCTGCTGTCAGTGTCCCGGGCAGAGCGTCACACATGGCGCACGTCCAGAACTGTACACAGTATTCCAGATGTGGCCTCACCAGAGCTCTATACAGCGGGATCACAATCTCCTCTTCCTACTGGTTATACCTCTAGCTATACAGCCCAGCATACCATTATATATATAGCCCAGCATACAATTTGCTTTCCCCACCGCCTGGTTGCACTGGTGACTCATTTTAAAGTGTCACTGTCGTGAAATTTTTTTTTGCAGACATCAATAGTCCAGGCGATTTTAAGAAACTTTGTAATTGGGTTTATTATCCGAAAAATGCATTTTTATCATGAAAAAGCAGTTTGAAGCTCTCCCCCGTCTTCATTGTTCTCCTATGGAGAGAGCTAAAGAAAAGACCAAAACAGGACAACAAAGAGTTAATCTACAAATCCCTCACGGGATATCTCCTGTGACAGTCACCAGTGACCTGTCTGAGCTCGGATTACAGCTGTCACCCAGCTCTGTGCCTGTAATCCTCTGTTATCTGCTTTCTGCTGCCGGCTAACTCCCTCCTTCCTCCTCCCCCCTCCCCTCTCCATAGAGCAGACAGGGGACGTCTCCTGCAACAAGTCACAATTTTCAGATTTTTTGGAGTGGATGAAAGTGGAAGGAGGGGGGGGACCTGGGAAAAGGCTTTTTACATGCAGATAATGGCAGATTTGGCTAATAAACCCAATTACAAAGTTTCTTAAAATCGCCTGGACTATTGATTTCTGCAAAAAAAAAAAATACGACAGTGACTCTTTAAGGCTGTCAGATTTCATTACCCCTAAATCCTTCTCTTCTGAAGTCTTTTCCAACACAGTACTGCTGATGTGATACTCGGATAGAGGATTCCTCCTCCCCAAGTGCATTATTTTACATTTGGAAACGTTGAACTTCAATTTCCACTGTTTGGACACTTATCTAGCAAAGCTAAATCATTCTCCATATTACTGACACCTCCAGGAATATCAACCCTATTGCACACTTTTGTGTCGTCAGCAAACAGACAAACTTTACCCACCAACCCTTCTCCTATGTCACTATCATTACCTACCAACCCTTCTCCTATGTCACTATCCTTACCCACCAACCCTTCTCCTATGTCACTATCCTTACCTACCAACCCTTCTCCTATGTCACTATCCTTACCTACCTGCCCTTCTCCTATGTCACTATCCTTACCTACCAACCCTTCTCCTATGTCACTATCCTTACCCACCAACCCTTCTCCTATGTCACTATCCTTACCTACCAACCCTTCTCCTATGTCACTATCCTTACCTACCTGCCCTTCTCCTATGTCACTATCCTTACCTACCAACCCTTCTCCTATGTCACTATCCTTACCCACCAACCCTTCTCCTATGTCACTATCCTTACCTACCAACCCTTCTCCTATGTCACTATCCTTACCTACCAACCCTTCTCCTATGTCACTATCCTTTCCCACCAACCCTTCTCCTATATCACTATCCTTACCCACCAACCCTTCTCCTATGTCACTATCCTTACCTACCAACCCTTCTCCTATGTCACTATCCTTACCCACCAACCCTCCTCCTATGTCACTATCCTTACCTACCAAACCACCTCCTATGTCACTATCCTTACCTACCAACCCTTCTCCTATGTCACTATCCTTACCTACCAACCCTTCTTCTATATCACTATCCTTACCTACCAACCCTTCTCCTATATCACTATCCTTACCCACCAACCCTTCTCCTATGTCACTATCCTTACCTACCAAACCACCTCCTATGTCACTATCCTTACCTACCAAACCACCTCCTATGTCACTATCCTTACCTACCAAACCACCTCCTATATCACTATCCTTACCTACCAACCCTTCTCCTATGTCACTATCCTTACCTACCAAACCACCTCCTATGTCACTATCCTTACCTACCAAACCACCTCCTATATCACTATCCTTACCTACCAAACCTTCTCCTATATCACTATCCTTACCCACCAACCCTTCTCCTATGTCACTATCCTTACCTACCAACCTTTCTCCTATGTCACTATCCTTACCCACCAACCCTTCTCCTATGTCACTATCCTTACCTACCAACCCTTCTCCTATGTCACTATCCTTACCCACCAACCCTTCTCCTGTCACTATCCTTACCCACCAAACCTTCTCCTATGTCACTATCCTTACCTACCAACCCTTCTCCTATGTCACTATCCTTACCTAACAACCCTTCTCCTATGTCACTATCCTTACCTACCAACCCTTCTCCTATGTCACTATCCTTACCTACCAAACCTTCTCCTATATCACTATCCTTACCTACCAAACCTTCTCCTATATCACTATCCTTACCTACCAACCCTTCTCCTATGTCACTATGCTTACCCACCAACCCTTCTCCTATGTCACTATCCTTACCTACCAACCTTTCTCCTATGTCACTATCCTTACCCACCAACCCTTCTCCTATGTCACTATCCTTACCTACCAACCCTTCTCCTATGTCACTATCCTTACCCACCAACCCTTCTCCTGTCACTATCCTTACCCACCAACCCTTCTCCTATATCACTATCCTTACCCACCAACCCTTCTCCTATGTCACTATCCTTACCCACCAACCCTTCTCCTATGTCACTATCCTTACCTACCAACCCTTCTCCTATATCACTATCCTTACCTACCAACCCTTCTCCTATATCACTATCCTTACCTACCAACCCTTCTCCTATATCACTATCCTTACCTACCAACCCTTCTCCTATATCACTATCCTTACCCACCAACCCTTCTCCTATGTCACTATCCTTACCTACCAACCCTTCTCCTATGTCACTATCCTTACCTACCAACCCTTCTCCTATGTCACTATCCTTACCCACCAACCCTTCTCCTATATCACTATCCTTACCTACCAACCCTTCTCCTATGTCACTTACAAACATATTAAAAAGAATAGGCCCCAGAACAGACCCTTGAGGCACACCACGTGTAACCAGTCTCTGCTCGGAATATTCACCATTAACAACAACCCTCTGACATCTATCCTTCAGCCAACCACAAATCCACTGAACTATCCAGGGATTAATAATATATAATATTATATATAATACAGACTGGCAGCACATCTCTGCTCTCTGCCATGGTGAGAGCTCAGTACACGGTGGTTTCGGAGCGCAGCCCACGCCTGACCACTTGTCCAAACAGCTGCTATCCCCGGGCGGACATGCAGGGGTGTGAGCGGGGGACGCTGCTATATTTAGTCCTGATATAACATTCCTCTCCAGTATATTCAGATAGGAGGAATAAATATAGTGTCAGACAGCACAACCGCGGGTCTTAAAGGAGCCCTCCATTATATTTATTACAAAGTCCACCAGCCGGATCGGGGCAAGCGTCCACCAGCCGGATCGGGGCAAGCGTCCACCAGCCGGATCGGGGCAAGCGTCCACCAGCCGGATCGGGGCAAGCGTCCACCAGCCGGATCTCATTTCGTTGATAATGGGAAAAATATAAAATCATTTACAGAAATGTCAATTTACTTACACATTCCCAGGAGGAACAACGTGGAATACCGAATATTACCGCTGGTTATTGGCAGAACTAGTAAGAGTATATAATCCCTTCATCCCCAGCATTAGTAGGGATATATAGTCCCTTCATCCCCAGGATTAGTAGGGATATATAGTCCCTTCATCCCCAGGATTAGTATGAGTATATAGTCCCTTCATCCCCAGGATTAGTATGAGTATATAGTCCCTTCATCCCCAGGATCAGTATGAGTATATAGTCCCTTCATCCCCAGGATCAGTATGAGTATACAGTCCCTTCATCCCCAGGATTAGTAGGGATATATAGTCCCTTCATCCCCAGGATTAGTAGGGATATATAGTCCCTTCATCCCCAGGATTAGTAGGGATATATAGTCCCTTCATCCCCAGGATTAGTAGGGATATACAGTCCCTTCATCCCCAGGATTAGTATGAGTATATAGTCCCTTCATCCTCAGGATTAGTAGGGATATATAGTCCCTTTATCCCCAGGATCAGTATGAGTATATAGTCCCTTCATTCCCAGGATTAGTAGGGATATATAGTCCCTTCATTCCCAGGATTAGTAGGGATATACAGTCCCTTCATCCCCAGCTATAGAAGAGAACACATGGCTGTAAGCTGAGCGGCTCGGTCTCCCGGTCCCGGTGCGGTTTGGGCCGCGCATACAGCAATATCCTTCAGTTTGTATCAGAGTGTACAGTAAGAGGATGACATCCATAATCGCCCCCCCCCCCCCAGACGGAGGATTTACAGAAGAACGTCAGCCGAGAGGCACAAAGAGAACAATGCTAATAACTGGCTCTCCGGGACATGGCCGACTTCTGAGCGATGAGCAGCAAGCTGGAAAGTGAGAAGGTAAACTACTTCTGAGCGATGAGCAGCAAGCTGGAAAGTGAGAAGGTAAACTACTTCTAAACGATGAGCAGCAAGCTGGAAAGTGAGCCTCCAGATTACACGGCAGGGATAGCCAGCCAGCAGGGATCGCCAGCCAGCAGGGACCGCCAAGCCAGCAGGGACCGCCAGCCAGCAGGGACCGCCAGCCAGCAGGGACCGCCAGCCAGCGGAGGGCAAACCAACCAACACATTTACACAATGTAGTCAGTACAGAGCTGAAGGCTGATCCACCACAACTATATATGTTTACACACACACACGGGCAGCGCTGCCGCTCACATCCAATGTCTCAGGAAAACCAGGGAGGGGCGATGGGGTCGCTGAGAGGCGGGGTACCTGGAGTTTCCCGGGGGCTATCCTCTCCATCGATCGCCAGTCTGATCTGCTGGATGAAGTCGGCGGTGTAGACGCTGCGCTCCTGCCAGATGTGTAGTAACCTCTCCAGGGGCTTCCGGCATCCGTCATCTGCTTCACTGCAACCAATGGATGGACATGTTATAGCCGGGGACAGAAAGGAAGATACAAGAAGATTACAGGAAGGGGGGGGAGAGACAACGGGGAAGAGGAGAGACAACGGGGAAGAGGAGAGACAACGGGGAAGAGGAGAGACAACGGGGAAGAGGAGAGACACAACGGAGAAGAGGAGAGACACAACGGAGAAGAGGAGAGACACAACGGAGAAGAGGAGACACAACGGGGAAGAGAGACACAACGGGGAAGAGAGACAACGGGGAAGAGGAGAGACAACGGGGAAGAGGAGAGACACAACGGGGAAGAGGAGAGACACAACGGAGAAGAGGAGACACAACGGGGAAGAGAGACACAACGGGGAAGAGAGACACAACGGGGAAGAGAGACAACGGGGAAGAGAGACAACGGGGAAGAGAGACAACGGGGAAGAGAGACAACGGGGAAGAGAGACAACGGGGAAGAGAGACAACGGGGAAGAGAGACAACGGGGAAGAGAGACAACGGGGAAGAGAGACAACGGGGAAGAGAGACACGGACGGGGAGGAGACAGACACGAGAGAAGGGGGGGGGGGAGACAACGGGGAAGAGAGACACGGACAGGGAGGGGGAGGAGAAACATGAGAAGGGGGAGGAGACACGGACAGGGAGGAGGAGACACAATGGGGAGGAGGAGACACAGACACGAGAAGAGGGAGGAGACATGACAGGGAAGAGGGGGTGAGGAGAGGAGAAAAGGGGGGGGGGGGTGAGGAGAGGATACCCCTGGGTCAGATTAACTATAGGAAAGGCAAGGCTACTGCAAAGGCAAAGTTACTGCTATACATATATAAATTATACTAATAAAAAAAACAAAAAACACACACATCCATAGCTATAATGAGGAATATATGTATACACGTGTGCGCTGCATTTCCTTTGGGGTGTGCGGTCAGGCATCATGATTTGCAGATATCCCTCTGATCACAGAGAATTCTAAGTGGTTCCGCAGCAGTGAGGGAATCGATAAGAATGGAGATGTGTATTAGCGCCCGGACGGCACAGCAGGTATACCGTGTATGTGGATTCTAAGGGTTAAGTTACCCCCCTCCCTCCTGTAGATGAAGCTGCCGCGCGCTGTGCTGATATACGGCCTTGAGTATGAGCCTCGCTCGCTGAGACCTGGATCCTGTGATTTATGGCAGAGTTGTTAGCTGCCAAATGCTGTTGGCGATATATTATCTCGCACTTCCTCCTCAATTCCGAGTGGGTGATCGCTGCATCATAATCCTGCATAAAAATCTAATATAAAATCATGGAGCAAATGGCCTGCGCCACGGCAGGGATCTATCTGTGCAGCCGCCCTGGACGCCGGATACATCGCTCCATCAGGATCGGATATATAAACGGCTTATTAGTATCCAGGATTATATAAAACATGACACCGTCTTGCAGAAACAGCACCCCCTCCCCGTCCTCAGGCTGCGTGCGGTATTACAATTCAATTCGCGCCCCCTCCCCTCAAGATACTGGTGACCACCAATACACTTGGGAAACCCCCAACCTTACAAATGGTGTCTGTACCTGGACACATGCGAGAAGGCGTCAAGAAGAACTTTCTCAAATTCGCGCGTGAACTCGGGTCCCTTGCGTTTACTGTTCTGAATGACATCATTGGCCAGATAGAGGAACGTCAGCTTCCGACTTGGTTTTGCTGGAAAACAAAAGGGTTAATAGTATCAGCGAATGTAGAATGGCGGATCTTCTGCTCCAGTTATAGCTCCCCCTACAGGAGGATTGTGGGGGGAGCAGCAGCCGGCAGCTCTTCTCCCTGCGGTGCAGAGAAGTCATCATCATTCTCTAGAAAACACATTATAGTCGTCTGTGTGCCGGGGTGGGAGAACCACATGGAAGCCAAATGACAAGCAAACAGATGGCGACAACAAGGGAAGCGACGGAACAGCTCCGTACATGAGAGCGTGTAAAAACACAACATACACACACATAGTACTGACATAAAAGGACTAGTCTGTGACCAGCTGATGAGTTACACTACAATATAGACAGTAAGTGGGGGAGATGGGGCTTACTGATGCTCTGGGATCTCAGCAGGGCAGAGGATCCATCATACAAGCAGCCCTGGTCTGAGCAGTGATCTGCTAGCGACCATGGGTGGGCATACTAGCAGCCCTGATCTAAGCAGTGATCTGCAAGCGACCATGGGGGGGGCATACTAGCAGCCCTGATCTAAGCAGTGATCTGCAAGCGACCATGGGGGGGGCATACTAGCAGCCCTGATCTAAGCAGTGATCTGCAAGCGACCATGGGGGGGGGATCATACAAGCAGCCCTGGTCTGAGCAGTGATCTGCAAGCGGCCATGGAGGGAGGGGGGGGGGGGGGGCATACTAGCAGCCCTGGTCTAAGAAGTGATCTGCAAGCAACCATGGGGGGGGGGATCATACAAGCAGGCCTGGTCTGAGCAGTGATCTGCAAGCGGCCATGGAGGGAGGGGGGGGGCATACTAGCAGCCCTGGTCTAAGAAGTGATCTGCAAGCGACCATTGGGTGGGGGGGGATCATACAAGCAGGCCTGGTCTGAGCAGTGATCTGCAAGCAACCATGATCACTGGGGGAAGTAAGAATTAGATTAACATGTACATAGCAAGAACACAAGTATTTACACAAGGTACAGCTGTCCGGAAGTTTATAGGCGGTCAGAGATTACAGGAAAGCCTTGATTTACCTTTCAGGCACAGTGTGGGCCCTTAGGAGGAAGCAGACAGGCTCAGCTTGCCTTCATACACACCATAAAACTAACTAAGCTCCTCCCTCACTTCCTGTGTTCTGTCTTGGTCTCTCTGCTGCTTTAGACAGAGTTTCCCTAACAACAGACAGGAAATTGTGACCTCTAGTGGCCAAGACTTTGGAGCATTTTGGACGTGGCTTTTGGGTTTATAAATGCAGAGACAGTGACAGTGTCCATTTTACCTTTTGCTCTATAATACACCGTATAACGGAAGCTTTTATTTTTGGTGCCATTGCAACGTCCGAAAGCCCAAACTGATCTCTGTATACAGACATCTATTAGACGCGTATCCCTGGATGTAGCTATGGCAGCCATGATAAAAGCATGCATTCTAGTGCCGGCCGTGTCGGCAGAACCGGAGGACGATGCACAATAGACGCGAGGGTTTATATTATGGACGTGGCTTTTGTGCTTTTTTATAGTTATATAATTAACCGGCTTTATCTCTGGATACGGCTCTTGTGCCCCTTTAAGAGGTCTATGTACGGGCGCTGTTGAGGCAATTGAGCTGTGAATGGCGGAGGCGTTGTGTGACTGCCATTAGCGGCACATTGTATGGTGATTACACCGGATGCACCGGAGTCCAAGTGTCACCGACGCTACTTGATTCATCAAATGTTACGGAATGATTGCAGCGATTGTATTACCAAGGCAACCTCCTGCACATTACCGAGCGAGCCATATTAAGGGCCATTAGGAGGAGGAATTATGTGGATTGAGGACGATACGTATAATACTGAGTGGTTGGCGCATCGCTCGCCTGAGCGGTCACTGAATCCGTAAGTGTGCGGAGGATGATTGTGCATTCATCAGGAAGGGTCGGGATGGCGGATACAGAAGAGGAGATTTACCCCTCCTCACAGTAAGACGGGCGGCACCGGGTAGTGAGACCCCCAGGCTGGACGTTACTGCAGTTTGTTATAAATGTCGGCACTTTGGCTAGGGGTCTCTCTGCAGTGACTGGTGGGCCCCTACGGGGGTGGTGGCGCAGCTTAGAGATGGGCACAGCTGGAGCATGCGCGATACACAGCGGTTATAGGGCTGCATCCAACTTCTTCAGCCACAAGGAGTAAAATTACACAATCTGGAGCATGTTCCAGGCCCTATGGTATACACCGTATGTACAGAGAACCACACTGGCACTCAGAGGGCAACGACGCTCTAAAACGGATCCATCAACTCTAGATCATGCCCAGAGCTCGAGGAGGCAATGCCAATCTCTGGACCACCTCTGGGTCCCCTCTGCCACCATCATTCAAAGGTCACACATGCTCCATTACACAGGGAGATGTGAGGCCAAAACTTTTTTTTTTATCGCAGGTCCGAACGTTGGAATCCACTGATAAACAAATGTTTACAGTGTCTCCGGCCCAGACCTGCACAGTGACATATCCACCACCAGATGTAGTATACAGGTAGAGAGGCACTGCCGACCGCCACACAGACTCTTAAAGGGGCCTACTGAACGGCTGCAGGCAGAGTTTATAAGGTTTCATGACATTTATCTGCCGTCACCAGGCGAGGAGGGGTTCCTAGCATCGACGCTTATCAGCGACCTGCGTGGGGGGGGGGGGGGGGTATCTGTCAGTATCTGCAGAAGACGCTGATGCCATTAGATACGTGGATGCTCGGCATACTGCAGACATGGTGCAGAATTACTTAATTGGAGGAAAACATAATCACGTTAAAAACTGCAGTTGTAATTTGTGATGTGGATTTTCAGGGGGGGGGGGGGGGGCACCCCACCCCCAGGTCTCTTTACCCGGTCCTGCACAATAACACCCACATAATTCTCCGCATCTCCCGTGTCAACCAGCAGTGACCTCCGGAGCAGACATCAGTATGAGGCGTCTGCCAGTTGTGAGAATCTAGGAGCCCAGCACGCCCCCCCCCCCCACCTGCAGGTTATTCCTCGGTGGGTTTATAGTCAGCACGTAGCCCGTCCGAGGGGATTCACAGCGATAAAAGTTTGGCCACAACTACAATGGGTCTCTGGCTGCAGCATCTGTTGAGCTGAGGTCTGGAGAACAGTCGTCTGGCGGGCAGGAAGCTCCGAGGCTCCTTCACAAATGGTAATGGGATCCGAGCGGCCAGGTGTTCACTGGGAACCGTTCCCACTTCTCAAAACACATTGGACTTTGATCGTTTTATTGAAATACAGTGAAATAATTTAGAGAAAGTCAATGCGCCAAGAACCGCGTCACTAGTAATAACGTCCACGGATCAAGTGATGTTCTACTCCAAAGGAAAGACCAAATCCAACTGGTGTCCCTGCCAACCAGACTTCATGAATTGTACGAGAGACTAAAGCCGGCCATACAAACCTTATTAACGCTGAGACACAACAACTCTAGCAAGACCAGATGGTCTCCTCTATTGTGTATCGGGATAGCGCTCCTGAGACGACATCGGAGAGAATAATCGGACTGTAGACCGTCAACAGCTGCCAAATAGTGACCGCCATTCCTCCCGACCTCTCGGCTCAGGCCAAGCATGGACATGTCCTTCATGGAGGGAGGGGGGGGGAACCCCTCACAACTCAAGATTATTCTCTCTCACATCATCATCATCTATCGGAGGAGAGTCAGGAGGTCCCCCTCACTAGGGTAGATGGCAACCTTAGGATTACAAAATGGCCGATCCTTCTATTCCCTGATATCTCTTGAAGGGTAGTTGGGGGGTTCCCACACACATAAGATGCTCGGCCGGCCTCAATGACTATAATACATATAGAACCTTGGAATTACAACATACCCCATCACTTTTTCAGTGGACATTATCTATTGGAGGAAGTTGGGGGCTCGATCCTTTGGATTATAACATGTCCAATCCTTCCGTTCTCCAGGAGGTCAATATAGACTATGCCTGTATCCATGTTTTTCAGGACTCCTTATGACTGCATCCAACTTCTTCAGCCATCGGGAATCAAACACCAAACGTTCGTCAAGTTCGCTCATGGCTAGTCGTGAGGAATAGATGTCTGAGCGCTATCTCTAGAAGGTGTGGCCAGCAATGAGGAGTTTTCTTTCTCCTTGTATTGTGACACGATGCCTAGCCCACTTAGGGGGCATTAGATGGAACTCTCAGATTGGGCCAGGTAAAGGCTCATCGTATCAGGGTGATTGTGCTGGATTAATGGTGCAGCCCGTTATTTTCATCCCCGTCAATAAAAATGATGTCCAGGCCTGTCCCAAAGACTTGAATGGCAGGCGTTTTCTCGTTGTCTATGTACAGCCCCCTTGTGAGGTCATCAGGGAGGAGAATGGGGCCATAGAAACCCATGTGTGACATTTCCACCTTCTCCGGATCTAGAACACGGATTACGCGCCTGATCACCATCCTGTATGACTAGTAGTGACCTGATCTGAAAAGAACACAATGTCTGCCATAGCTGGATGTATAAGATCCCAGGGAACCCTCGGAGACCCTGTCCTCATCTGCACTGTGGCTTCCCTAATAATGGAAGCGACAACCATCTGCCTGATCCGGTGCAGGACGGACACCAGCAGCAGCTTCCCCACCGACCGCACTGACTGCCCGCAGCGCAACGTTACAATGGAGTCTGTGACCGAGCGGCTGAACCAGATGTGAACACCGCCTAAGGCCCAGAGCCGACTGAACGTCTGACTGGAGTTTCCATTAGTCTTCCCACCCGATGTTGCTTATTTATTAGAAGGAACATAATGAGCGCGGATTCCTCATTACCTCCGCTGCATGACAACACTGACAGCTCCGAGCCATAAGGGATCGGGGGCGGACAGTTACACTGACAGCAGCAGAGACTGAGGGAACTGGCGTCAACACTGACAGCAGCAGGGACTGAGGGATCAGGGGCCAACAGTAACACTGACAGCAGCGGGGACTAAGGGGGGGGGCGGAGTGTTACACTGACAGCAGTGGGGACTAAGGGAACTGGTAGCAACAATGACAGTAGCTGGGACTGAGGGATCAGGGGCCAACAGTAACACTGACAGCAGCGGGGACTGAGGGATCGGGGGCCAACAGTAACAGTGACAGCAGCAGGGACTAAGGGATCGGGGGCGGAGTGTTACACTGACAGCAGTGGGGACTGAGGGAACTGGTAGCAACAATGACAGTAGCTGGGACTGAGGGATCGGGGGCCAACAGTAACACTGACAGCACAAGGGACTGAGGGATCGGGGGCCAACAGTAACATTGACAGCAGCGGGGACTAAGGGATCGGGGGCGGATTGTTACACTGACAGCAGTGGGGACTGAGGGATCGGGGGCCAACAGTAACACTGACAGCAGCGGGGACTGAGGGATCGGGGGCCAACAGTAACACTGACAGCAGCGGGGACTAAGGGATCAGGGGCGGATGGTTACACTGACAGCAGTGGGGACTGAGGGATCGGGGGCCAACAGTAACAATGACAGCTGCGGGGACTGAGGGATCTGGGGCCAACAGTAACACTGACAGCAGCGGGGACTGAGGGATTCGGGGCGGATTGTTACACTGACAGCAGCGGGGACTGAGAGAACTGGTGGCAACACTGACAGCAGCGGGGACTGAGGGAACTGGTGGCAACACTGACAGCAGCGGGGACTGAGGGAACTGGTGACAACACTGACAGCAGCGGGGACTGAGGGAACTGGTGGCAACACTGACAGCAGCGGGGACTGAGGGAACTGGTGGCAACAATTACAGTAGCGGGGACTGAGGGATCGGGGGCCAACAGCAACACTGACAGCAGCGGGGACTGAGGGATCGGGGGCCAACAGTAACACTGACAGCAGCGGGGACTAAGGGATCGGGGGCCAACAGTAACATGGACAGCAGCGGGGACTAAGGGATCGGGGGAGGATTGTTACACTGACAGCACCAGGGACTGAGGGATCTGGAGCCAACAGTACCACTGACAGCACCAGGGACTAAGGGATCGGGGGCGGATTGTTACACTGACAGCAGCGGGGACTGAGGGATCAGGGGCGGATTGTTACACTGACAGCAGCGGGGACTAAGGGATCTGGGGCCAACAGTAACACTGACAGCAGCGGGGACTGAGGGATCGGGGGCGGATTGTTACACTGACAGCACCAAGGACTGAGGGAACTTGGGCAACACTGACAGCAGCGGAGACTGAGGGATCGGGGGCCAACAGTAACACTGACAGCACCAGGGACTAAGGGATCGGGGGCGGATTGTTACACTGACAGCAGCGGGGACTAAAGGATCAGGGGCCAACAGTAACACTGACAGCAGCGGGGACTAAGGGAACTGGTGGCAACACTGACAGCAGCGGGGACTGAGGGAACTGGTGGCAACACTGACAGCAGCGGGGACTGAGGGAACTGGTGGCAACACTGACAGCAGCGGGGACTGAGGGATCGGGGGCCAACAGTAACACTGACAGCACCAGGGACTGAGGGATCGGGGGCGGATTGTTACACTGACAGCAGCGGGGACTGAGGGAACTGGCGGCAACACTGACTGCACCAGGGACTGAGGGAACTTGTGGCAACACTGACAGCACCAGGGACTGAGGGATCGGGGGCCAACAGTAACACTGACAGCAGCGGGGACTGAGGGATCGGGGGCGAATTGTTACACTGACAGCACCAGGGACTAAGGGATCGGGGGCCAACAGTAAGTGTCCATCTCAGTCTCCTGACCTCAGTTACATTGAGCCTCTCTGGGGAGATCTCCAGTGCGCAGATCATGCAGGACAGGAATTTACAGGAACCAAGAAGAATGGGCGACCCCAGACAAAGGAGGCCCCCCCGCCCCCAGACAAAGGAGGCCCCCCCGCCCCCAGACAAAGGAGGCCCCCCCGCCCCCAGACAAAGGAGGCCCCCCCGCCCCCAGACAAAGGAGGCGCCCCCAGACAAAGGAGGCGCCCCCAGACAAAGGAGGCGCCCCCAAAGGAGGCGCCCCCAGACAAAGGAGGCGCCCCCAGACAAAGGAGGCGCCCCCCAGACAAAGGAGGCGCCCCCCAGACAAAGGAGGCGCCCCCCAGACAAAGGAGGGCCCCCAGACAAAGGAGGGCCCCCAGACAAAGGAGGCCCCCCGCCCCCAGACAAAGGAGGCCCCCCCGCCCCCAGACAAAGGAGGCCCCCCCGCCCCCAGACAAAGGAGGCCCCCCCGCCCCCAGACAAAGGAGGCCCCCCCGCCCCCAGACAAAGGAGGCCCCCCCGCCCCCAGACAAAGGAGGCCCCCCCGCCCCCAGACAAAGGAGGCCCCCCCGCCCCCAGACAAAGGAGGCCCCCCCGCCCCCAGACAAAGGAGGCCCCCCCGCCCCCAGACAAAGGAGGCCCCCCCGCCCCCAGACAAAGGAGGCCCCCCCGCCCCCAGACAAAGGAGGCCCCCCCGCCCCCAGACAAAGGAGGCTCATTAGAGGTCAGGTCATTAGTGCAGGGGCTATGCCAGAGTCAGGAGGCCGCCATACAGGCTGACCCCCTCAGTGACTCCAATGTGGACCTGTAAGTGTATATTAGCCCATGGATAGATGGGAGCCATCATCATGTCCGTACACAGACCTGCTGTACCACCATAGTCCTTTCCAGCACTGAGATACAGGGTAAGAGAGCCTCAAGTGTCCAGGTACCTGGCAATAGATGGAAAGCAACAAACTGGTGATGGCTGTCCAGGCATGCTGGGAGTCACCAGGGCCTGCTGGGAGCTGTAGTACAGCAGAGTGTAAACACTGCCAAACCAAAACTCCCAGAATGCCCTGTGCCTGCAACAGCTGAAGAACAGCAGATGGGGAAACTACAACTCCCAGCACTGTCCGGGCCGGCCGGGAGGTGTCAGGTATCAGTGCCTGCCGGGAGGTACCAGTGCCTGCCGGGAGGTGTCAGGTATCAGTGCCTGCCGGGAGGTGTCAGGTATCAGTGCCTGCCGGGAGGTGTCAGGTATCAGTGCCTGCCGGGAGGTGTCAGGTATCAGTGCCTGCCGGGAGGTGTCAGGTATCAGTGCCTGCCGGGAGGTGTCAGGTATCAGTGCCTGCCGGGAGGTGTCAGGTATCAGTGCCTGCCGGGAGGTGTCAGGTATCAGTGCCTGCCGGGAGGTGTCAGGTATCAGTGCCTGCCGGGAGGTGTCAGGTATCAGTGCCTGCCGGGAGGTGTCAGGTATCAGTGCCTGCCGGGAGGTGTCAGGTATCAGTGCCTGCCGGGAGGTGTCAGGTATCAGTGCCTGCCGGGAGGTGTCAGGTATCAGTGCCTGCCGGGAGGTGTCAGGTATCAGTGCCTGCCGGGAGGTGTCAGGTACCAGTGCCTGCCGGGAGGTGTCAGGTACCAGTGCCTGCCGGGAGGTGTCAGGTACCAGTGCCTGCCGGGAGGTGTCAGGTATCAGTGCCTGCCGGGAGGTGTCAGTGCCTGCCGGGAGGTGTCAGGTATCAGTGCCTGCCGGGAGGTGTCAGTGCCTGCTGGGAGGTGTCAGGTATCAGTGCCTGCCGGGAGGTACCAGTGCAGTTGTACAACAGCTGGAGAGCACGGCTCCGATAGGAAAAGATAAAAGGTCACACTGCTGCCTCTCTATACCAGTATATACGGGGGGTAGATGTCATGCTGCTGCCCCTCTACACCAGTGTACATACAGGGGTAAGATGTTACACTGCTGCCCCCTGCCCCTCTACACCAGTATATACAGGGGGTAGATATCCTACTGCTGCCCCCTGACCCTGTATAGCAGTATATACGGGGGGGGGGGGGGCATTAGAGGTCCCACTGCTGCCCCCTGCCCCCCTACACCAGTATATACAGGGGGTAGAGGTCACACTGCTGCCCGCCTACACCAGTATATACGGGGGGTAGATGTCACACTGCTGCCCCCTGCACCAGTATATACGGGGGGTAGAGGTCCCACTGCTGCCCCCCTACACCAGTATATACGGGGGGTAGAGGTCCCACTGCTGCCCCCTGCCCCTGTATAGCAGTATATACGGGGGGTAGAGGTCCCACTGCTGCCCCCTGCCCCTGTATGGCAGTATATACGGGGGGTAGAGGTCCCACTGCTGCCCCCTGCCCCTGTTTAGCAGTATATACGGGGGGTAGAGGTCCCACTGCTGCCCCCTGCCCCTGTATGGCAGTATATACGGGGGGTAGAGGTCCCACTGCTGCCCCCTGCCCCTGTTTAGCAGTATATACGGGGGGTAGAGGTCACACTGCTGCCCCCTGCCCCTTTTTATCAGTATATACGGGGGTAGATCTCCCACTGCTGCCCCCTGCACCAGTATATACTGGGGGTAGATGTCACACTGCTGCCCCCTGCCCCTGTATAGCAGTATATACGGGGGGGTAGGTCACACTGCTGCCCCCTGCATAGCAGTATATATGGGGGGTTAGAGGTCCCACTGTTGCCCCCTGCCCCTGTATAGCAGTATATACGGGGGGTAGAGGTAACACTTCTGCCCCCTGCCCCTCTACACCAGTATATACAGGGGGTAGATATCCCACTGCTGCCCCCTGCCCCTGTATAGCAGTATATACGGGGGGTAGAGGTCCTACTGCTGCCCCTGTATAGCAGTATATAGGGGGGGGGGGGGGGGGGGGTAGAGGTCCCACTGCTGCCCCTGTATAGCAGTATATACGGGGGGTAGAGGTCCCACTGCTGCCCCCTGCCCCCCTACACCAGTATATACGGGGGTAGATCTCCCACTGCCTCCCTACACCAGTATATACGGGGGTAGAGGTCCCACTGCTGCCTCCCTACACCAGTATATACGGGGGGTAGAGGTCCCACTGCTGCCCCTGTATAGCAGTATATACGGGGGGTAGAGGTCCCACTGCTGCCCCTGTATAGCAGTATATCCGGGGGGTAGAGGTCCCACTGCTGCCCCCTGCCCCCCTACACCAGTATATACGGGGGTAGATCTCCCACTGCCTCCCTACACCAGTATATACGGGGGGTAGAGGTCCCACTGCTGCCCCCTGCACCAGTATATACTGGGGGTAGATGTCACACTGCTGCCCCCTGCCCCTGTATAGCAGTATATACGGGGGGGGGGGGGGGGGGGTAGGTCACACTGCTGCCCCCTGCATAGCAGTATATATGGGGGGTAGAGGTAACACTGCTGCCCCCTGCCCCTGTATAGCAGTATATACGGGGGGTAGAGGTAACACTGCTGCCCCCTGCCCCTCTACACCAGTATATACAGGGGGTAGATATCCCACTGCTGCCCCCTGCCCCTGTATAGCAGTATATACGGGGGGTAGAGGTCCCACTGCTGCCCCCCTACACCAGTATATACGGGGGGTAGAGGTCCCACTGCTGCCCCCCTACACCAGTATATACGGGGGGTAGAGGTCCCACTGCTGCCCCTGTATAGCAGTATATACGAGGGGTAGATTTCCCACTGCTGCCCCTGTATAGCAGTATATCCGGGGGGTAGAGGTCCCACTGCTGCCCCCTGCCCCCCTACACCAGTATATACGGGGGTAGATCTCCCACTGCCTCCCTACACCAGTATATACGGGGGGTAGAGGTCCCACTGCTGCCCCTGTATAGCAGTATATCCGGGGGGTAGATGTCACACTGCTGCCCCCTGCCCCCCCTACACCAGTATATCCGGGGGGTAGAGGTCCCACTGCTGCCCCCTGCCCCCCCTACACCAGTATATCCGGGGGGTAGAGGTCCCACTGCTGCCCCCTGCCCCCCCTACACCAGTATATCCGGGGGGTAGAGGTCCCACTGCTGCCCCCTGCCCCCCTACACCAGTATATCCGGGGGGTAGAGGTCCCACTGCTGCCCCCTGCCCCCCTACACCAGTATATACGGGGGGTAGAGGTCCCACTGCTGCCCCCTGCCCCCCTACACCAGTATATACGGGGGGTAGAGGTCCCACTGCTGCCCCCTGCCCCCCTACACCAGTATATCCGGGGGGTAGAGGTCCCACTGCTGCCCCCTGCCCCCCTACACCAGTATATCCGGGGGGTAGAGGTCCCACTGCTGCCCCCTGCCCCCCTACACCAGTATATCCGGGGGGTAGAGGTCCCACTGCTGCCCCCTGCCCCCCTACACCAGTATATACGGGGGGTAGATCTCCCACTGCTGCCCCCTGCACCAGTATAGCAGTATATACGGGGGTAGATCTCCCACTGCCTCCCTACACCAGTATATACGGGGGGGTAGAGGTCCCACTACTGCCCCCTGCCCCCCTACACCAGTATATCCGGGGGGTAGAGGTCCCACTGCCTCCCTACACCAGTATATACGGGGGGGTAGATCTCCCACTGCCTCCCTACACCAGTATATACGGGGGGTAGAGGTCCCACTGCTGCCCCCTGCACCAGTATATCCGGGGGGTAGAGGTCCCACTGCTGCCCCTGCCCCCCTACACCAGTATATACGGGGGTAGATCTCCCACTGCCTCCCTACACCAGTATATACGGGGGGTAGAGGTCCCAATGCTGCCCCCCTACACCAGTATATACGGGGGGTAGAGGTCCCACTGCTGCCCCCTGCACCAGTATATCCGGGGGGGTAGAGGTCCCACTGCTGCCCCTGCCCCCCTACACCAGTATATACGGGGGTAGATCTCCCACTGCCTCCCTACACCAGTATATACGGGGGGTAGAGGTCCCAATGCTGCCCCCCTACACCAGTATATACGGGGGGTAGAGGTCCCACTGCTGCCCCCTGCACCAGTATATCCGGGGGGTAGAGGTCCCACTGCTGCCCCTGCCCCCCTACACCAGTATATACGGGGGTAGATCTCCCACTGCCTCCCTACACCAGTATATACGGGGGGTAGAGGTCCCAATGCTGCCCCCCTACACCAGTATATACGGGGGGTAGAGGTCCCACTGCTGCCCCCTGCACCAGTATATCCGGGGGGTAGAGGTCCCACTGCTGCCCCTGCCCCCCTACACCAGTATATACGGGGGTAGATCTCCCACTGCCTCCCTACACCAGTATATACGGGGGGTAGAGGTCCCACTGCTGCCCCCCTACACCAGTATATCCGGGGGGTAGAGGTCCCACTGCTGCCCCCTGCCCCCCTACACCAGTATATCCGGGGCGTAGAGGTCCCACTGCTGCCCCTGCCCCCCTACACCAGTATATACGGGGGGTAGAGGTCCCACTGCCTCCCTACACCAGTATATACGGGGGGTAGATCTCCCACTGCCCCCCTACACCAGTATATACGGGGGGTAGATGTCACACTGCTGCCCCCTGCCCCTGTATAGCAGTATATACGGGGGGGTAGGTCACACTGCTTCCCCTGCCCGTGTATAGCAGTATATCCGGGGGGTAGAGGTCCCACTGCTGCCCTCTGCCCCCCTACACCAGTATATACGGGGGGTAGAGGTCCCACTGCTGCCCCTGCCCCCCTACACCAGTATATACGGCGGGTGAGGCTCTCGGGCACACGGGCAGGTGCATACCTCTCTTGAGCTCCCGCTGCCACACGGTGACTATGGAGGCGGCGTGTTTCCGGTGATGGATCAGCCACAGGGACAGGGTCTGCACGCTCTGCTGCGAGTTACTCAACTCCGAGAGTTTCTTCTCCAGGGCCGGCTCGGTAAATGACGCCATGACTCTCCGTTTGGGGGACCCCCCCCTTGGCCCAGCTCAAGATGGCCGCCTGACCTCTCACCCCGCAGCGGCGAGTCACGTGCTCCAAGATGAAGGGACGCGTTTCCTTGACTACTGCGCTCCGAGGAAGCCGGGCGCAGAGTTTATGACGTCACTTCCGGCATGTGAAACCGCCCTATCTACAGCACTATGGGTTGAGGTGAGTAGTGTGCAGCATGTTGTTGTGTGAGAGCATGGAGCTGGGCATGTGTGTCACTCAGTACTAGATTAGGCATTGGCAGCGCTAGGGTTAACACCATAGTGGAAGTACAGGGCCCACAATCAGTGTGTTGCAATGATTGTAGATATATGTCATCCTGTGTGGCTGTCAGGGGGCTGTCATGCGGCTGTCACACTCCCATAGACAGTGACTGCTGCCCGTTATGACGTATCGTTAAAATTATTAGTTACTCAGTCATTCCTTTAAAAATAAGTTTGCACTGTTGCTTAGCAACCTAAGAGGCGCTGAGTGGGTGACGCACCTGACCACACGCTCTTGTAAAGATCTGAAGTTGTCACTGGATCAATGTCCCCGGCTGTCTGTGACTCTTCAGCTGAGGCTCGGGCTGGTCAGGCATGCTGGGAGTTGTAGTTCTGCTCCGGCTGGAGGACCGTGGCTTTGATGGACGCCAGAACTGCCGGCGTGTCTGAGTGGTAAAACCTTTCAGTATACTTTTATTATGTGAGTTGCATCTATATAATTGTACATTTCACCCAACAGGCTTCTTCCTTGGATACCAGTCGTGAAGGAAGCCATGGCGGCCGAGACCCCTCCACCCAGCAGCGCTTTTGAAGGACTGCGGCCGTTCTGCGTTCGGCTGACAATGGAGCAGACCGCGCAAAATGTGAAAAACCTGAGAGCGCAGATTTCCTCGACAGACGCCTCCGCTCTTCAGGATCTTGTGGACTATGTTCTTTTCCCTCTGCGTTTCTCCCTGAAGACCCCCGGCCCAAAGAAACCCGGACTGGTGCAGGCAGTGGTGGAGTGTATTAGCCACGTTCTGTCCATCGCTCGATTAAAGAGTCCGGTCACCCTACAGGAGATGTTCAGCGAGTTATGTCGATGTCTTCCTCCGGACCCTCAGCAGCAGGTGCCGGAAGAGCTGAAACTTGCAGTGGTGGTGGCACTACAGGCTCTTCTCCGATCCTCCGGTGCGGAGGTGCTACACGTGCTATATAAGCCCTCCATGCTTCCGGAGATGGGCTTCACCATTACTCTGCTGCTGAGGCTCGCAGAACATGAGAAGTCACGGGAGATCCGCCTGGAAGCTTTGAACTGTTTGGAGAGATTGCTGATGCTGGAGCTGAAGCAGGACACCTCTCTGGGCGATCTGTTTGCTTCCTTCCTTCCTGGGGTGTGTACGGTATTAACAAGGATAATCTGTGGGGACCCAAAGCAAGGCTACCGGATAACAGCAGGAGCGGTCAAGCTGTGGGCCGGGGCAGTCAGCTCGGTAATGTCTGATGAAAGCCTGGAACAAGTGCCCGACAAGAAGCCCTCATACCCAGGACTGCCCGTACGCGTGGCAGAGCTTATGGTGCACAGATGCAGCACTTGGGTGAAAAAGTCTTCCAGCCATTTACAGATACATCTAGAAAAGATCACAGAACGTTGCACGGCCGACCCTCACTGGAGAGTGCGACTGGCTCTGGTGGGCTTGGCTCATCTCTTGCATGCCCGTTGCTGGAATTCCTTAGTAGAGGCAATGGGCAATCTCTTGCGGATACTGGTTAGTCATATGAGTGATGATAGACCTGAGGTTAAGTCAAGGACTCGTGAGATTCTACTGGAGGTTTCCAAGGAAGGACCAGCATCCAGGACCCTGGGAGAGGTGCTGTCAGAGAGCCTCCATTCTCTAGCTGTAACTCTTCCCAGACTGCTGAGGTCTCAGGATGACCAAGGCAAGCTTCACACGTTATCACTTCTTGTAGGATATCTGCAGCTTCTTGGCCCCAGGCTTACACTAACATTGCACTCCCCCGCTCACCTTCAGCGTCTATCTACTGCCCTCATACAGACGCTAGAGCTAGACTTATACTCTGTTAAGATAGTGGAAGAAAGACTTCCTTCCTCGCTTGTGGCCCTCAAGCAGCGAGACATAGCCCATACTGGGGTCCAACAGAAGTCATTCCGCTTCTTCAGGGACCCACAGATCCTTTCCTATATTCAGAGTGCCTGTAGGCTCTTGGGTCATTATGGAGATTTCTATTTATTAACAGATCACTTTTTGGGTCTGTATCGAGCACAAATTCTGCCAGCGGTGATCATCCTGAACCAGTTAGTATTAGGGGCAGCAGGGATTGATATTGAAGCACTCAATGGAGGTAACCAGACCCTGGATGCCAGTGAACTCATGGAAGCTATACGGCCATTGTTGGAAGAATACACCGACCCTACCAACTGGCATCTTCTTACTTGCCAGGACAGTGATGAAGTAGTAGATGGGTTGGCATTGCTTCGCGTTAGGGGTCCACAAAAACCAGCCATTAGTGACATGACTGCTAATGCTTGGAGGATTTGTCTGCAGTTAGAGGGCATTGCCTGCTTTGCCCAGGCCCTTGGCTCCCAATTCCGCCCACTTCTTATATCCACCCTATACCCGCTACTTGAGAAAGTTGGAGATCCTTCGTTGATGGTCAGCGGGGCAGCTGTAATGGTGTTGGGCAGTGTCAGCCAGGCATGTGGATACAAGGATGTCAACCAGTTGATTGAACTCAATGCAGATTATTTAGCAAGTGAAGTCTCTGTTGGTCTCCGAAGGCTTCGGCGCCACCACGGGGGTGCTGCTCATGTATTACATGCCATGTTGGAGAATTGTGGGCCTGGTCTCTTGCCGCTGTTGTATGAACTTGTCCAGGATCTGCTTCCAGCATTGGACCAGTCGCAGAATGAAGGAGCCAAGATCCTCTTCCCTGTGCTCAATTCTCTCGTCACAAGATTAGGTAAATACCACGTCCAATGGTCATAGAAACATGGTGGGCGGTGGCCTGGACAGTAAGGTTGTCCATTCAGGGGGCTACGCCAGCATTTGCCTTTACTGGTCCTACTTCTCCTCTGCTTTACAGGTAAATGGTTTCCTTTACCAGACGTTACTGCCCAACCAGCAAACAATGCATCCACTCAGCAACAGCTGGTTGATGGGAGCCTAGCCCAGGGGACGATACAGGAGGATGGGAGCCTAGCCCAAGAAATGATACAGGAGAATGAGAGCCTAGCCCAAGAGATGATACAGAAGGATGGGAGCCTAGCCCCAGAGATGATACAGAAGGATGGGAGCCTAGCCCGGGAGATGACACAGAAGAATGGGAGCCTAGCCCGAGAGATGATACAGAAGGATGGGGACCTAGCCCAGGAGATAATACAGTTTCTTCAGAGACATATAGAACAACTACGTATAGCGAAAGGAGACATTGAAGAAGACGAGGCTGCAGGTGACCGTGCTTTACATTTATGATGATGACAATGCTGTTATTTGTTTAGCGCCGGCTGATTCCGCAACAATTTACAGTTTGTCAGTTTTAGTTCCTGTCCCCATTAGGACTCACAATCTAAATTCACCGATCTGTATATTTTGGGGGTGGGAGGAAACCAGTGTACCCAGAGGAAACCCAAGCAAACACGGAAAGAACATACAAACTCTTTGCAGATGTTGTCCTTGGTGGGATGTAAACCCAGGACCCCGGTGCTGCATGGCTACACTGCTAACCACTGAGCCACCGTGCTGCCCCATAATACACGATACAGATGAGCAGATGAACACGTATGATAGAGAGCAGATATGAGCAAACCTCGTCCAAACCCGATCATGCATTTGATTGGCAGCAGCTTAAAGGGGTAGTGCGGCTCCTTCCCCCTGTTCCCCCCCACCCTGGAAGTGTGGTGCAGTATACTTACTCAATTGCTGTCGACCCCAGCTGCCATCTTGGGTCGACGACGTCCTCTTTGGGAGGCCGGCCGGAGCGATCCAGCTGTCCCTCATGCCGGCCCCCTCTGCTGCTTTATCACCTGCTCAGCCGCGATTGGCTTAGCACAGTTATGCTCAGCTAATCACGGCCGAGGAGCTGATGATAATGCGGCAGAGGGGGGGGGGGGCGGAATGAGGGACAGCTGGAGCGGTTCGGCTGGCCTCCTGAAGATGACTTCGTCGACCGAAGATTGCGGCCAGGGTCGGTAAGTATAATGTTCCACACTTCCGGGGTGGGGGGAACACGGGGAAGGGGGCCATTCACTTAAATAACACACATTACAAAGTTGTATAACTTTGTAATGTGTGTTATTTAGTGAAAAAATGTTAAACGCTGCACTACCCCTTTAAGAATTGGATGCTGCCCCAGTCCTGGTGGATACAGCCTGTGGCCTATGGCTGTATCCATGTTTTCCAGGACCGCCTAGGGCGGCATCCAACTTCCTCAGCCACCGGTGATCAAATGTCAAATTCTTGGGTTCGTCTGTTGTTATTGCTCGAGGTTCGCTCATCTCTAGCAATGATTCCTAACCTGTGGTTCATTATAAAAAAAAAAACCTCTTATCATGTTCCCATGAGTCCACAGTGGGTGGGGGTGGGGGGATGACTGATATAGAAGCGGTAAATACCCAGTTAGCTAGAAGGGGTCCTGGCATTCATAACTCGCTGTCTTTTAAACAACTCTCCTCCATGCCATAGCCAATGTGATCTATATTTGTGAATCTCTAATCTCTCAGCCACTAGTTGTCTCAGTTCTGTGCAGTCTGTCGCCCACTGTCTGTTCATAAGGGAAATCTGTCTCTAGTAAGGAGACACCAGGACGAAACACAGGGAGTAGGGGCGGAGCTTATTACTGCTATGTGAAGGTGGAAACCGCAACTAAGCCGCCAAATGTGAATAAAGGGCCATGTCCACATCAGTCATTCTTATAAAAAGCTTTTTTTTTTTTTTATTCAGATGTGATTAATTTTTACCTTTACTGGTTTAGATGTTTTGCCGCCTCCAGAAGACGATAGTGATGACGAGAAGCCACCATTGCCCATCCACGTTCAGATCGCCAAAGAGGTTGCGGAAAGGTGTACGCACTTCCTGCTGCACGGTGACACAATGCTTCGCATTCAGGTACAGCAGGAGAAACGGGAACTGGGACCATTACATGACTGGGGGGAGGGACCATTACATGACTGGGGGGAGGGACCATTACATGACTGGGGGGAGGGACCATTACATGACTGGGGGGAGGGACCATTACATGACTGGGGGGAGGGACCATTACATGACTGGGGGGAGGGACCATTACATGACTGGGGGGAGGGACCATTACATGACTGGGGGGAGGGACCATTACATGACTGGGGGGAGGGACCATTACATGACTGGGGGGAGGGACCATTACATGACTGGTGTAGGGACCATTACATGACTGCGGGGAGGGCCCATTACATGACTGGTGTAGGGACCATTACATGACTGGGGGGAGGGACCATTACATGACTGGTGTAGGGACCATTACATGACTGGGGGGAGGGCCCATTACATGACTGGTGTAGGGACCATTACATGACTAGGGGGAGGGCCCATTACATGACTGGGGGGAGGGCCCATTACATGACTGGTGTAGGGACCATTACATGACTGGTGTAGGGCCCATTACATGACTGGTGTAGGGACCATTACATGACTGGGGGGAGGGCCCATTACATGACTGGTGTAGGGACCATTACATGACAGGGGGGAGGGACCATTACATGACTAGGAGGAGGGCCCATTACATGACTGGGGGAGGGCCCATTACATGACTGGGGGGAGGGACCATTAAATGACTGGGGGGAGGGACCATTAAATGACTGGGGGGAGGGACCATTACATGACTAGGAGGAGGGACCATTACATGACTGGTGAAGGGACCATTACATGACTGGTGTAGGGCCCATTACATGACTGGGGGGAGGGCCCATTACATGACTGGGGGGAGGGCCCATTACATGACTGGGGGGAGGGACCATTACATGACTGGGGGGAGGGACCATTACATGACTGGGGGGAGGGACCATTACATGACTGGGGGTAGGGACCATTACATGACTGGTGGAGGGACCATTACATGACTGGGGGGAGGGACCATTACATGACTGGGGGGAGGGACCATTACATGACTGGGGGGAGGGACCATTACATGACTGGGGGTAGGGACCATTACATGACTGGGGGGAGGGCCCATTACATGACTGGGGGTAGGGACCATTACATGACTGGGGGTAGGGACCATTACATGACTGGGGGGAGGGCCCATTACATGACTGGGGGTAGGGACCATTACATGACTGGGGGTAGGGACCATTACATGACTGGTGGAGGGACCATTACATGACTGGGGGGAGGGACCATTACATGACTGGGGGGAGGGACCATTACATGACTGGGAGGAGGGACCATTACATGACTGGTGGAGGGACCATTACATGACTGGGGGGAGGGCCCATTACATGACTGGGGGTAGGGACCATTACATGACTGGGGGTAGGGACCATTACATGACTGGGGGGAGGGACCATTACATGACTAGGAGGAGGGACCATTACATGACTGGTGGAGGGACCATTACATGACTGGGGGGAGGGCCCATTACATGACTGGGGGTAGGGACCATTACATGACTGGGGGTAGGGACCATTACATGACTGGGGGGAGGGCCCATTACATGACTGGGGGTAGGGACCATTACATGACTGGGGGGAGGGACCATTACATGACTGGGGGGAGGGACCATTACATGACTGGGGGGAGGGACCATTACATGACTGGGGGGAGGGACCATTACATGACTGGGGGGAGGGACCATTACATGACTGGGGTAGAATGGGAAACTGTAGAACTATAAACAGCTTATTTATAAGAAGATGCAATATAATGGCCAGTACGGTGCCTCGTTGTATGAGGATGGCGGCGGGTCACATGGTGTGTGCAGAGTGACCTAATACCATTAGTCATGATACATTTATAAAGTCTCCTACACTGAAGGGGTACTGCTGCAGGGAAAAAATCTCCAGTCTTCCAGTACTTAAAGGGAAACTCCAGGTAGAGGTTAAAAAAAATGAAACTTCTGCAGAAGCATAAAGCATTACTTACCCATCTATTCCATTTTCGAAACTACCAAAAATCTATTTGTTTTGGGGGTTAGTTTTGTTCTGTTTTGTGTTTCTGGACTTCCTGGTTTATCAGTTGTACACAGGACTACAGGTTCCAGAATGCATTGCTTTCCCTCAGCTGTTCATCACAGTCCTCCACCCTGCCCATTCCCCGCCCAAAGCTGTTGCAAAACATTTAGACTGTGTTCACACATTGCAGTTTCATTGTGTCACTGAATTATTTGCAGTAATTTATGATTTCATTGGGTCCCACCCGCACAGCACACTGTATTCTCTACCTGTAACACCACACAGCACACTGTATTCTCTATCTGTAACACCACACAGCACTGTATTCTCTACCTGTAACACCACACAGCACGCTGTATTCTCTACCTGTAACACCACACAGCACGCTGTATTCTCTACCTGTAACACCACACAGCACGCTGTATTCTCTACCTGTAACACCACACAGCACACTGTTTTCTCTACCTGTAACACCACACAGCACACTGTATTCTCTACCTGTAACACCACACAGCACACTGTATTCTCTACCTGTAACACCACACAGCACGCTGTATTCTCTACCTGTAACACCACACAGCACTGTATTCTCTACCTGTAACACCACGCAGCACACTGTATTCTCTACCTGTAACACCACACAGCACGCTGTATTCTCTACCTGTAACACCACACAGCACACTGTATTCTCTACCTGTAACGCTGATATTGGAATAAAGTAAATAACTTTTTGAATTTTTTTTTTTATTTCCACGCACATATTATTATCAAGCATCTGTTATCTTTGAAGTTGAGCCCCACAATAAGGCTCTGATCCTCTCTGACGTTTAGTATCATTTACTTGTGTTACTGCATCATTTTTGTAAATATGCTGCAGTACTGTAATGACACTCCAACATGTGTGAACACAGCCCTAATTTCCCTGCACACTTCTGCACAATTAGAGAAATCAGTGCAACACCTGCTTCTGGCAGGTCAGAGATGGTGAATCACTCAGGGGATTGGGGGATCCAGCCCCGCCTCCTGTGACATCACCCCCCGCCCTCTGTCTGCATCATCAGCCTGTACTCAGCAAACACACACAGTGTGAGACAGAGGCATGGAAGATTTGTCTCCTAAGGGGGGAGAGCAGAAAGAGCAGGAGACAATGTGGATTTGCACAGGGGTCATTTTTTTTCACTTCCTGGACTTTTCTTTTCCGGAGTTCCCCTTTAACAGCTGCTGTATGTCCTGCAGGAAGTGGTGTATTCTCTCCAGTCTGACACACTGCTCTCTGCTGCCACCTCTGTCCATGTCAGGAACTGTCTAGAGCAGGAGAGGTTTTCTATGGGGATTTGCTGCTGCTCTGGGCAGTTCCTGACATGGACGTGGGCCCTATAGACGTGGCTCCCGTATAAACTGCAGGGTGCGTGTCCTATAGATGTGGCTCCCGTATAAGCTGCAGGGTGCGGGTCCTATAGACGTGGCTCCCGTATAAGCTGCAGGGTGCGGGTCCTATAGATGTGGCTTCCGTATAAGCTGCAGGGTGCGGGCCCTATAGACGTGGCTCCCGTATAAGCTGCAGGGTGCGGGCCCTATAGACGTGGCTCCCGTATAAGCTGCAGGGTGCGGGCCCTATAGACGTGGCTCCCGTATAAGCTGCAGGGTGCGGCCCTATAGATCTGGCTCTTGTATAAGCTGCAGGGTGCGGGCCCTATAGATGTGGCTCCCGTATAAGCTGCAGGGTGCGGGCCCTATAGACGTGGCTCCCGTATAAGCTGCAGGGTGCGGGCCCTATATACGTGGCTCCCGAATAAGCTGCAGGGTGTGGGCCCTATAGACGTGGCTCCCGTATAAGCTGCAGGGTGCGGTCCCCGTATAAGCTGCAGGGTGTGGGCCCTATAGATGTGGCTCCCGTATAAGCTGCAGGGTGCGGTCCCCGTATAAGCTGCAGGGTGTGGGCGCTATAGACGTGGCTCCCGTATAAGCTGCAGGGTGTGGGCCCTATAGACGTGGCTCCCGTATAAGCTGCAGGGTGCGGGCCCTATAGACGTGGCTCCCGTATAAGCTGCAGGGTGCGGGCCCTATAGACGCGGCTCCCGTATAAGCTGCAGGGTGCGGTCCCCGTATAAGCTGCAGGGTGTGGGCGCTATAGACGTGGCTCCCGTATAAGCTGCAGGGTGTGGGCCCTATAGACGTGGCTCCCGTATAAGCTGCAGGGTGCGGGCCCTATAGACGTGGCTCCCGTATAAGTTGCAGGGTGCGGGCCCTATAGCTGTGGCTCTTGTATAAGCTGCAGGGTGCGGGCCCTATAGACGTGGCTCCCGTATAAGCTGCAGGGTGTGGGCCCTATAGCTGTGGCTCTTGTATAAGCTGCAGGGTGTGGGCCCTATAGCTGTGGCTCTTGTATAAGCTGCAGGGTGCGGGCCCTATAGACGTGGCTCCCGTATAAGCTGCAGGGTGTGGGCCCTATAGACGTGGCTCCCGTATAAGCTGCAGGGTGTGGGCCCTATAGACGTGGCTCTTGTATAAGCTGCAGGGTGCGGGCCCTATAGACGTGGCTCCCATATAAGCTGCAGGGTGCGGGCCCTATAGATGTGGCTCCCGTATAAGCTGCAGGGTGCGGTCCCCGTATAAGCTGCAGGGTTGCGGCCCTATAGACGTGGCTCCCGTATAAGCTGCAGGGTGTGGGCCCTATAGATGTGGCTCCCGTATAAGCTGCAGGGTGTGGGCCCTATAGACGTGGCTCCCATATAAGCTGCAGGGTGCGGGCCCTATAGACGTGGCTCCCGTATAAGCTGCAGGGTGCGGGCCCTATAGACGTGGCTCCCATATAAGCTGCAGGGTGCGGGCCCTATAGATGTGGCTCTTGTATAAGTTATTATGGACACATTATAATAGAGATTTCCTTAGTTTCACTTGGAAGAAGAAGCTGATACATGTGGACCATGTCAGATGCCATGATGATGATGATGATGTGGTCTTCCTCGGCAGGCGGTGGACACGTTGCGTCTCTCCCTGATTCCTCTTCATTCTCACAGTGACGTTCTCCTGCCGCTCACTCATAAGATCTGGCCGTGTCTTGTGAAGAGACTGTTACGGGACGAGCCGCTGGTCCTACTGCGAGCCTTCCAGGTACCTCCCCTCACCTCCGCTTCTTATCTCCCCTATAGTATACGTAGCTCCATCTGCTCCCTCATCTCCCCTATAGTATATGTAGCTCCATCTGCTCCATCATCTCCCCTATAGTATATGTAGCTCCATCTGCTCCATCATCTCCCCTATAGTATATGTAGCTCCATCATCTCCCCTATAGTATATGTAGCTCCCTCATCTCCCCTATAGTATATGTAGCTCCATCCTCTCCCCTATAGTATATGTAGCTCCATTATCTCCCCTATAGTATATGTAGCTCCATCATCTCCCCTATAGTATATGTAGCTCCATCCTCTCTCCTATAGTATATGTAGCTCCATCTGCTCCCTCATCTCTCCCCTATAGTATATGTAGCTCCATCATCTCCCCTATAGTATATGTAGCTCCATCATCTCTCCCCTATAGTATATGTAGCTCCATCTGCTCCATCATCTCCCCTATAGTATATGTAGCTCCATCTGCTCCCTCATCTCTCCCCTATAGTATATGTAGCTCCATCATCTCCCCTATAGTATATGTAGCTCCATCTGCTCCATCATCTCCCCTATAGTATATGTAGCTCCATCTGCTCCCTCATCTCTCCCCTATAGTATATGTAGCTCCATCATCTCCCCTATAGTATATGTAGCTCCATCATCTCTCCTATAGTATATGTAGCTCCATCTGCTCCATCATCTCCCCTATGGTATATATAGTTCCATCTGCTCCCTCATCTCCCCTATAGTATATGTAGCTCCATCATCTCCCCTATAGTATATGTAGCTCCATCATCTACCCTATAGTATATGTAGCTCCATCCTCTCCCCTATAGTATATGTAGCTCCATCATCTCCCCTATAGTATATGTAGCTCCATCATCTCCCCTATAGTATATGTAGCTCCATTATCTCCCCTATAGTATATGTAGCTCCATCATCTCCCCTATAGTATATGTAGCTCCATCCTCTCCCCTATAGTATATGTAGCTCCATTATCTCCCCTATAGTATATGTAGCTCCATTATCTCCCCTATAGTATATGTAGCTCCATCCTCTCTCCTATAGTATATGTAGCTCCATCATCTCCCCTATAGTATATGTAGCTCCATCTTCTCCCTCATCTCCCCTATAGTATATGTAGCTCCATCATCTCCCCTATAGTATATGTAGCTCCATCTTCTCCCTCATCTCTCTCCTATAGTATATGTAGCTCCATCATCTCCCCTATAGTATATGTAGCTCCATCCTCTCTCCTATAGTATATGTAGCTCCATCATCTCCCCTATAGTATATGTAGCTCCATCTTCTCCCTCATCTCCCCTATAGTATATGTAGCTCCATCATCTCTCCTATAGTATATGTAGCTCCATCTGCTCCATCATCTCTCCTATAGTATATGTAGCTCCATCATCTCCCCTATAGTATATGTAGCTCCATTATCTCCCCTATAGTATATGTAGCTCCATCATCTCCCCTATAGTATATGTAGCTCCATCCTCTCTCCTATAGTATATGTAGCTCCATCATCTCCCCTATAGTATATGTAGCTCCATCTTCTCCCTCATCTCTCTCCTATAGTATATGTAGCTCCATCATCTCTCCTATAGTATATGTAGCTCCATCTGCTCCATCATCTCTCCTATAGTATATGTAGCTCCATCTGCTCCCTCATCTCCCCTATAGTATATGTAGCTCCATCTGCTCCATCATCTCTCCTATAGTATATGAAGCTCCATCTGCTCCATCATCTCCCCTATAGTATATGTAGCTCCATCTGCTCCATCATCTCCCCTATAGTATATGTAGCTCCATCTGCTCCATCATCTCCCCTATAGTATATGTAGCTCCATCTGCTCCATCATCTCTCCTATAGTATATGAAGCTCCATCTGCTCCATCATCTCCCCTATAGTATATGTAGCTCCATCTGCTCCATCATCTCCCCTATAGTATATGTAGCTCCATCTGCTCCATCATCTCCCCTATAGTATATGTAGCTCCATCTGCTCCATCATCTCCCCTATAGTATATGTAGCTCCATCTGCTCCATCATCTCCCCTATAGTATATGTAGCTCCATCTTCTCCCTCATCTCCCCTATAGTATATGTAGCTCCATCCTCTCTCCTATAGTATATGTAGCTCCATCTGCTCCCTCATCTCTCCCCTATAGTATATGTAGCTCCATCATCTCCCCTATAGTATATGTAGCTCCATCATCTCTCCCCTATAGTATATGTAGCTCCATCTGCTCCATCATCTCCCCTATAGTATATGTAGCTCCATCTGCTCCCTCATCTCTCCCCTATAGTATATGTAGCTCCATCATCTCCCCTATAGTATATGTAGCTCCATCTGCTCCATCATCTCCCCTATAGTATATGTAGCTCCATCTGCTCCCTCATCTCTCCCCTATAGTATATGTAGCTCCATCATCTCCCCTATAGTATATGTAGCTCCATCATCTCTCCTATAGTATATGTAGCTCCATCTGCTCCATCATCTCCCCTATGGTATATATAGTTCCATCTGCTCCCTCATCTCCCCTATAGTATATGTAGCTCCATCATCTCCCCTATAGTATATGTAGCTCCATCATCTACCCTATAGTATATGTAGCTCCATCCTCTCCCCTATAGTATATGTAGCTCCATCATCTCCCCTATAGTATATGTAGCTCCATCATCTCCCCTATAGTATATGTAGCTCCATTATCTCCCCTATAGTATATGTAGCTCCATCATCTCCCCTATAGTATATGTAGCTCCATCCTCTCCCCTATAGTATATGTAGCTCCATTATCTCCCCTATAGTATATGTAGCTCCATTATCTCCCCTATAGTATATGTAGCTCCATCCTCTCTCCTATAGTATATGTAGCTCCATCATCTCCCCTATAGTATATGTAGCTCCATCTTCTCCCTCATCTCCCCTATAGTATATGTAGCTCCATCATCTCCCCTATAGTATATGTAGCTCCATCTTCTCCCTCATCTCTCTCCTATAGTATATGTAGCTCCATCATCTCCCCTATAGTATATGTAGCTCCATCCTCTCTCCTATAGTATATGTAGCTCCATCATCTCCCCTATAGTATATGTAGCTCCATCTTCTCCCTCATCTCCCCTATAGTATATGTAGCTCCATCATCTCTCCTATAGTATATGTAGCTCCATCTGCTCCATCATCTCTCCTATAGTATATGTAGCTCCATCATCTCCCCTATAGTATATGTAGCTCCATTATCTCCCCTATAGTATATGTAGCTCCATCATCTCCCCTATAGTATATGTAGCTCCATCCTCTCTCCTATAGTATATGTAGCTCCATCATCTCCCCTATAGTATATGTAGCTCCATCTTCTCCCTCATCTCTCTCCTATAGTATATGTAGCTCCATCATCTCTCCTATAGTATATGTAGCTCCATCTGCTCCATCATCTCTCCTATAGTATATGTAGCTCCATCTGCTCCCTCATCTCCCCTATAGTATATGTAGCTCCATCTGCTCCATCATCTCTCCTATAGTATATGAAGCTCCATCTGCTCCATCATCTCCCCTATAGTATATGTAGCTCCATCTGCTCCATCATCTCCCCTATAGTATATGTAGCTCCATCTGCTCCATCATCTCCCCTATAGTATATGTAGCTCCATCTGCTCCATCATCTCTCCTATAGTATATGAAGCTCCATCTGCTCCATCATCTCCCCTATAGTATATGTAGCTCCATCTGCTCCATCATCTCCCCTATAGTATATGTAGCTCCATCTGCTCCATCATCTCCCCTATAGTATATGTAGCTCCATCTGCTCCATCATCTCCCCTATAGTATATGTAGCTCCATCTGCTCCATCATCTCCCCTATAGTATATGTAGCTCCATCTTCTCCCTCATCTCCCCTATAGTATATGTAGCTCCATCATCTCTCCTATAGTATATGTAGCTCCATCTGCTCCATCATCTCTCCTATAGTATATGTAGCTCCATCTGGTCTCGCTCTCGTACGTTCTATTATTGGCCTTGTCCTGTCTCTGTGTCTCGTCCCCTATAGATGCTCGTGTCTCTGGCCGCGTTGTGTAAAGATTTCATCCGCCAGCGAGTGTGTAAGGAGGCTCTCCCGGCCTTCCTGACCTCTCTCCGCTCTCAGGCCCTGGTCAGCCGCCGGGCCGGGCCTATATACAGTCACACGCTGGCCTTCAAGCTGCAGAAAGCCATATTGGACGGTCTGGGGGCGCTCTGCCTGGATTTAGCGCTGGGTGAGTCACATTTTACATTATATTACCTGTATTATAGCACATTATATTACCTGTATTGTAGCACATTATATTACCTGTATTATAGCACATTATATTACCTGTATTATAGCACATTATATTACCTGTATTATAGCACATTATATTACCTGTATTATAGCACATTATATTACCTGTATTGTAGTGATCGCCCAGTGTTACCAGGGGGGGTGGAGGGAGTAGTGATTGGCCAGTATCACCCGGGGGGGGGCTTAGTAGTGATCGGCCAGTATCGCCCTGGGGGGGGAGTAGTGATTGGCCAACGTCACCTCCAGGAGCCCCAGCACCATCAGATGTATTGTTATTTTTGGGGTCACCCTGATATCCTTGGGGTCCCCTCACCTGGACACAGCGGCTACAGAGACGTCCTGTATTGTACAGCAGAGTTTATGGCCGTCTTGTCTCCTTGTGTCTTGCAGGTGATGGTGATTTGTTGGTGGTGATTGATGTCTGTGTTCTCTATCTCAGTGTGAGACAACCCAGACCGCTCCAGGAGGCGGCTGCCAGGTAAGAGACCAAGACCGGACGATTATCAGCCATACCCAGGGGGTAATAGTGATCGGCCAGTGTCACCCCGGGGGGGGGGGGGTAATGGTGATCGGCCAGTGTCACCCCGGGGGGGGGGGGTAATGGTGATCGGCCAGTGCATCAGGCAGTAGTTCTCTATCCTTCCCTATAAATATGGATCCCGGTGGACACGTGGCACCTCACGCCTCACCGCAGACACGTGGCACCTCACCGCAGACACGTCATGTTGCATCTCACGCCTCACCGCAGACGCATGACACCTCACGCCTTACCGCAGACACGTGGCGCTCACGCCTCCACAGCAGAGACGTGGCGCCTCACAACACGTGGCACAGCAGTCTCACGACTCACTGTAGACACGTTGCGCCTCACTGCAGACACGTGACGCCTCACCGCAGACACATGACACCTCACGCCTTACCGCAGACACGTGGCGCTCACGCCTCCACAGCAGACACGTGGCGCCTCACGCCTCACAACACGTGGCACAGCAGTCTCACGACTCACAGTAGACACGTTGCGCCTTACTGCAGACACGTGGCACCTCATGCCTCACAGCAGACATGTGGCGCCTCACAGCAGACACGTGGCACCTCACCGCAGACACGTCATGTCGCACCTCACGTCTCACAGCAGTCACGTCACACCTCACGCCTCAACACAGAAACGTGGCACCTCATGCTTCGCCGCAGACACGTGGCACCTCACTGTAGACACGTGGCACCTCACACATCACTGCAGACACGTGGCACCTCACACCTCACTGCAGGCACGTGGCACCTCACACCTCACTGCAGACACGTGGCACCTCACTGCAGACACGTGGCACCTCACACCTCACTGCAGACACGTGGCACCTCACACCTCACTGCAGACACGTGGCACCTCACGCCTCACTGCAGACACGTGGCACCTCATGCCTCACTGTAGACACGTGGCACCTCACGCCTCACTGCAGACACGTGGCACCTCACCGCAGACACGTCATGTCGCACCTCACGTCTCACCGCAGTCACGTCACACCTCACGTCTCAACACAGAAACGTGGCACCTCATGCTTCGCCGCAGACATGTGGCGCCTCACAGCAGACAAGTGGCACCTCACACCTCACTGCAGACACGTGGCACCTCACTGCAGACACGTGGCACCTCATGCCTCACTGTAGACACGTGGCGCCTCACTGCAGACACGTGGCCTCCTCATCATAACTGTCATCTTGTCTCCTGATTTTTCCCTGCAGAACATTACTTAGTCTCTCCCAGCTGGATCCAGACATCGTGTGGTGTCATCTATGTGAATGGCAGAGCCCCCCGGATGCCCCCCACCCCTCTCTTATCCCGCTTCCTTGGAGGGTCAGACCCCGTGATGAATACACACAGAACGTCTGCAACCTCCTGCAAAAGTTGCAGGGACAGTGACCATCAAAACTGCAGGGATTGTTGCCGACCATCGAGCTGCAGGGGCCCGTGACCATCGAGCTGCAATCAAGTGACCATCTGACTCCAGCGCCCAGGTGGGATGTGCAGGAATACAGACCGGACAGGCTGGATCTGTCACCGCTTCTCTCCATTCACGAGCAGCTGTTCTGGGACTCATTGATCAATGGGAATCTAAGGTTATCTTCATTACTGCTGCAGAAATGCATTGTGTGAACATAGTCATGAAAAAACGGGGGAGAGAAACTTACATTGGGTAAACCTAGACTAGACAGGCTGAGAAGTCACCACATATTTAAAAGGGTGTTTAGAGTTAAATTAACTTCCCCCTATCTACAGGATAAGTGTTCAATCATTGAGGGAGATCCAGAATGGGGCCTTATGTCGCCCATGCCGCCTCTCCATTCATTGTCTATGGAGCCAAGCGGTAATCTCAGGAGTTCCATAGACAATGAATGAGAGACGTGCCGCAATGTTCAAACCGCAGAGGGTGCCCATTCAAGCCTATGTAGATCTGAAGTAGGTACATGAATTTAGTGGCCAAAAAATGACTGGTGTCCTCACATTCATCCATCCTTTGAGGCTGGTGACATCACTGCTTGTGATGGGGCATGTCCAAGATTAGAGAAACAACGCCACCCCTGTCCTCAGGTTGTGTGTGGTATTACAGTTCAGTTCAATCACTTCACTAGAAATGCACTGTAATACCCACACCCAACCAGAGGACAGGAGAGGTGCTGTTTCTGGAAGAAAGCAGCCATGTTTTTCTAAATCTGGCTAATCACTGGCCTAAGTACAGAATTTGTCCACGTCCGTCACCCTGGCCCTATGTTCTACCACGTTCAGCACTGTTTGCTGTGTGTTCAGACTCTCGCTTCACAGAAACCCCGAGCGACATTTGGTCTTGTATTTCTAACTTTATCAGGAATCCTGGATGTCGCGGTCACACCGCCGCCGCCGTCTCCCCTTATCTGTGTTCGTAGTGAATTGATGATTTATATTCTCATGCAGCGATGGAACGTTGCCGCGGACTAGAGGAGATACCTCTTATTGTCTCCAGAATTTTCAGTGTTCCAGATCATTGTCGTTCTATTCGGGAATTGTCTATTTTTATATTATAAAAAATAATAATAATAAATTGTGTTGTTTGGCGTCATCTCGGCGTCCTGCGCTTCTAATTTATGAACAGAAAGATGCGACCAGAGCTGATGGGATAACAATCACCTTTATTTACATTCAGAGAGGCGTCATGGCGGGCGCCGTAGTGCCGAACCGCTGCCCCCTCCCATACTGATACAACTAAACAAAAAGGTATCGATAGAGAGATGTCACATATCATGACGGGCGCCGTAGTGCCGAACCGCTGCCCCCTCCCATACTGAAACACCTAAACGCTTAGTGCATTATGGTGCCGAACCGCTGCCCTCTCCCATACTGAAACACCGCTCACTGCATCGATAGAGAGACGTCACATATCATGGCGGACACTATGGTGCCGAATCGCTGCTCCCTCCTATACTGATACACCTAAACAAAAAGGCATCAATATAGATACGTCACATATCATGGCGGACACTATGGTGCCAAACCGCTGCCCCCTCCCATACCAATACACCTAAATGGTTACTGTATCGAGAGAGAGACGTCACATATCATGGCTGGCAGCATGGTGCCAAACCGCTGCCCCCTCCCATACTGATACACCTAACCGCTTACTGCACTATGGTGCCAAACCGCTGCCCTCTCCCATACTGATATGGTTACTGTATCAATAGAGGGGCATCGTCCCATGTGTGTCACCCCAATTCCAGGTGCATGGAAGCAGCACGTACAGCACCCACATTGTAAATCCACTCCATGGTGCCGGGTCCAGCAGCATAGAAAGGCCTCCACCAACAACTCTACATTCCCTCTAAGCCCAGGAGAACCGTATTGCTTTGTGACCTCCAAAACATCACCGGAAGCCTTTCCCACCCCGACCCATCGCCAACTGCTTGTTCACATAGACCAGGGGGTCAAACTCCGGCCCTCCAGCTGTTGCAAAACTACAATTCCCATCATGCCTGGACAGCCAAATCTTTAGCTCTCCAGGCATGATGGGAATTGTAGTTTTGTGACAGCTGGAGGGTCGGAGTTTAACACCTGTGACGTTGACCTTTCCGAATAAACCGGTGATAGATCTGGGATTACATAACTATAGAAGATTACTGGACCGATTCTCTACCGACCTCACGAGAGCTGCAAACCCTCCGCTGCCGGCATGGCTGGAAGCGACGCAGCATGACACAAGGTTATATGCAATCCCTATGAAGCTGATCAACAGAAGGCCTTCACAGATGATTCTAGATAGAATATGGAGAGAACCCCATGTATATAACCTAAACGTTACCTGTAAAATGACGGAAAATAAGCTGCTGATCATATTTACAAGGTTTATACTCAAACTAGGGCTTAAAGGAGCACTGTCACTTTAAATAACTTTTGACATGACGTAAAGACAGTCTTGATTGGTCAGTTCTTGTTTTGAAGACATTTCAAAAGTCTTTAAAGTGATAGGTACGCTCGAAAGAGCTGAGATTCCAGGACAAGTGTGGATCCTGTGTATCACCAGTACCTTACTCTATGGATCACCACCCTGCACCTTTAATAGGGGTTCTCCTTATGTGTTAGGAAACCATTGACCATGAGCTTATTGCAAAGTGTCTGCATGCTGGGACCCTCAGTGATCAGCTGTAATCTGTATATAAAATGTTCCATTTCCCTGCAGCGCCATCACTGGGGAAATGAAGTATTGCACTGTGATCGTCCATATCAATAGGTCGTCTGTTTGATGAAGGAAAGGACCACTGGTGAGAGTGATGGATTCTGGACTGAGGAGCCGCTTCTGTTAACTCAGAATTAGGGTGGGTTTCATAAACTGGATAACCCCTATATAAAAGGTGCAGAAATATGTGTATACGGCCCAAGTCATGCTCCAGGCCCTTAGGTGTTCCTCCATGAAGGTACAGCAACGGCCGCCTGATGCAGACCTGGATGCCATGTTGTCCTGCTTATTACTCGTAGACTTCTACACCGAACCCATCCTGTGGGAGAGGTGCAAGAGACAAGATTTACACATCTAACATTTCCTCCCCGACACTGAATGCAGAAACCAAAGTGATCGAAAACATCAAATAAAGCCACACGATACGCGCTTAGTTATTGTACAGAATACTGGCTGGTGGTTCCGGCGTTGGGACCTCTCTGCCGAGCAGGTTAGAGCCAGGTTTTCTTTGCGGAAAAGGCAACAGCTTGGAAATTGTCAATGATGATGCCACACATGGAGAATAAAAGCACGGACGCCGCTTGGGCATCTATATTCTTGAAACACTGGATTAGATATTAATAGTATTTTGACCATTACAGAATGTTGAGTCCTGTAAAGTATTACATTGAAAAGCGGATCAGTCAATGAGAGGCCTTTTGAATAAGGGCTTCTTTTTTTTTAACTTTTACCCCTTGTCCAATGTATTTCGAGATCATCTACTCAAAGGCATCCTGGGAAATTTATGCTTCCCATAATGCCAATGGTCTGTATGAACACAACAACTTGTACAGTGCATGGGATGAAACAATGATCGGTGGACAATGGCAGAGGACGCTCCATTCCTAGTTCACATAGGTAACAGTCTGAGCACCTTCAATGCCCTTCACCAAGAAGTCACGTGATGGGGTAAAGTCATAAAGACACTGTTCTCCATTGGCCGCTCCTGCTTGCAAGTAGACAACAATTTTCAGATGGAGAAGGGTGGAAGCCTCTCATGCACTCCTCTGTACATTGGTGTTTGGGAGAAGCACCCGCAGTCCATCTACACCCGGCACTGGTCACAAGGCTCTGCTGCTCGCTTTTTCAGCTCTTTGACTTGGAAGTGGCGGTGGGTGCCGGTGTCCTGTTGGCGGTGAGGCAGTGAACCGCGGCGGCCTAACTCTGTCTCCACGCGGAGGAAAGCCTTAACACGGTGCTGTCTTCCTTTCCCATCGCTGTAATCCAATACGCGACATTCATAGGTTCCTTCATCTGAGATCTTCACGTGAGACAAGCGCAGTTTGTGGGAAATGTTGCTGCCGAAGACTTTTACCACCTAGGTAGAAGAGAGAGCTTGGGTTATGAGTCAGACAGAAAATGGACCTCCCATGAACATAATGCATATGTAAGTAGAGAATCCGAGTATTATTCCATTTACCAGTATCTGAGACCCCAAGATCAAGGATTACAGGATAGGGAGTAAGAGGTCCGGCTGATCGAACCAAAATCATAGAGCGGCAGTATGCTCGATTAGCCAATGATCCATTCATTCTCTATGGGGCTTCCAATTATTGCTGAGCAGTAAACGCGACAATGTTCAGATGACCCAAGGAATGGAGTGCTGGCCGTCCATGTGTGCTGCCGCGCCATTCACTCGGGACAACTGACCTCTGTTCTTTGCATCGATTTGGAAATCGGCAGTTAAACCTCCTGGTTACGGCCATTTTACTGCTATGGCTTATGGATTTCGGGACTGATAGGGAAATCAGCGGTTAGACCTACGTAACTGTTCTGGTTTCAGGGTAAAGTCGTGTAAAAGTCTCTATTTACATCCATCAAAGTGAACCTGTCATCACTTACATGCTGCCTGAACCTCAAATCATCGGGGCGGTTCCTGGTCGCTTATCTCAAGTCATCGGGGCAGTCCCTGGAGCTTATCTGAAATCATTGGGCGGTCCCTGGTAGTCTCTCTCAAGTCATCAAGGCGGTCCCTGGTAGCTTCTCTCAAGTCATCGGGGCGGTCCCTGGTGGCTTCTCAAGTCATCGGGGCGGTCCCTGGTGGCTTCTCTCAATTCATCGGGGCGGTCCCTGGTGGCTTCTCTAAAGTCATCGGGGCGGTCCCTGGTGGCTTCTCTCAAGTCATCGGGGCAGTCCCTGGTGGCTTCTATCAATTCATCGGGGTGGTCCCTGGTGGCTTCTCCCCACCCTAACAGCCTTGGTATAAAGAAAAATCAATTAAGGCTGATGGGGTGAGAAGAAGCTATCAGAGACCACATGGGCGACTTTTGGTTCAAGCACCATGAAACAGGTTCCCCATGGGGATAAAAATAAAGACCTGTATCCATCCACACCCGATCGACCTCACTTTTCACATCTTTTCACATTCCCTCGTACTCCGTAATATTTCACAGATAAAAGTTACTTAGATGGATCAGTAAATCGAGGAATAACATAACTCTGGATCTGCGCACCTGGGTGCATTAGACTGTGCAGCAGAGCGGATCTAATGCTTTATTCCTCAATTGAGATAATTGTTTGCAGTCTCCGGTGGTCGATCTCAGCCCCCCCCCCCCATATCCAGGCGGGCCGTCTTATTATAAGCTATAATGCAATCTCTTACTCAGAATAAGTTACTTAAGGAGCATACCCCCCAGAAGCAGAGCATTACCTGGAGCTCTATGTCCTTGACGCGTCTCCTAACGTCCTATCTGCCAACTGTCTAAGTCAAGTTACAGATGCTGGATGGCAACTACTAATGGCAGCAATTACAATGCCCATAGAGGTTGTCATGGCATATAAATCTTCAGGAGGAGTCGGCTGCCCTCCTACTGCTCTGTGTCAATCTTATTCTGTGTGAAAACCGGAAAAATAATCAGGAGGATCAATGTAATCGGCCTCGAAATGAGTCTGTGATGTTATGTGAGGATAGACAGTAACAACGGTATAATGAATATGTAACCCTGCTTCTGCGGCCGCCTGCTATAGCCAACTAGACAACATATAACATACCAGAAATCAGGGCGTTTGAATGGTCGCTGTCATCGCACTATGCATCGAAAGGAATAGGTCAGGCGAATGCAAGAAATCCTGAAATATATCTTATCAGACTGAAATACTTCTTTCTCCATTTATAAAGCCCCCACCCAAAATAAACAAAACTGTTCAATTCCGGGATTAGCAACTAACTGAAGGATCACATTACATGCTGCTCATACAAGTCTATGGAGAGAAGAAGGGAAGTGAGTGAAAAAAGCCAGAAGCAAACTGCAAAGAGACTACAGGGGCTTGCTGTGGGTATTGGATCCCACCCCAGGGCTTGATTCACAGCTTACACTGCTCAGTACTGCTCTATAATGTCCTTCTTCTTAGGGCATGCTATAAAGAAAGTGGAAAGCAGGATCCCCTGTTCTGTATATGTGTAGTGTAGACTCTACCAATTATTGAATGGGGTTACATCAGTCCGTCCATTTGGAGCCCAGTTAGCTAGATTGTCAGGAACTACTGACAAGTCTGCTATTGGGGTGTATTGGAAAGGCTCTTGAGTGTTGCTGAATGTCTATAATGGAGGGATACTCATGAAGATGCGATCATGTGTCAGATCTTCTATGGGCCGTTACCCTTAGTATATTCTCCCGATGCCACGACTGACTGGATTTTCTACTAATCATACATGGATTATAAATTGATCCCGTGTAAACAGCCACAAATACAGTAACAGAACGATCCTAAAAGGTAGAAGAATATCCACGACACCATCTTAAATCCCGGCACTTTGGTTTATTTTGTTTGCTTAAGCCTCCTTAATGCTACCTTCTAAATGAATTTATATCTTCCCCCCAATGGGACGAGGCTTCAGTCGAAGTCTCCCATCCTCGCCAAGTACAGCTCTCTCTTCCCCTACAGAACAATCAATAGAAAAATCTCTGCGGCTAATTAGCTTTCCTTCCAAATTGATCGGCTCCCAGTATTTGCCAGTCTGTGAAATGTACAGCTTACCCCGTCCGGAAGAAGAGAATTGTAAATCACAATAATGTTCCGCTTTTGCCGTACAAGCGAGATCCCCATTAGTGTTCCTCAAGATGCTGGAGGGCAGTGGGCCAAGTATGGGTGGAGGAAAGAGAGCCGGGCGGGGAAGAGGAGAAGGGGAGCCACGCAGAGGAGAGAGAGACGGGCAGGGAAGAGGAGAAGGGGAGCCACGCAGAGGAGAGGGAGCTGGGCAGGGAAGAGGAGAGGGAGCCGGGCGGGGGAGAGGAGAAGGGGAGCCGCGCAGAGGAGAGGGAGCTGGGCGGGGGAGAGGAGAGGGAGCTGGCCGGGGGAGAGGAGAAGGGGAGCCGTGGAGAGGAGAGGGAGCCAGGCGGGGGAGAGGAGAGGGAGCCGGGCGGGGGGAGAGGAGAAGGGGAGCCGCGCAGAGGAGAGGGAGCTGGGCGGGGGAGAGGAGAAGGGGAGCCGTGGAGAGGAGAGGGAGCTGGGCGGGGGAGAGGAGAGGGAGCTGGCCGGGGGAGAGGAGAAGGGGAGCCGTGGAGAGGAGAGGGAGCCAGGCGGGGGAGAGGAGAGGGAGCCGGGCGGGGGAGAGGAGAAGGGGAGCCGCGCAGAGGAGAGGGAGCTGGGCGGGGGAGAGGAGAAGGGGAGCCGTGGAGAGGAGAGGGAGCTGGGCGGGGGAGAGGAGAAGGGAAGCCGCGCAGAGGACAGGAGAAAGGGAGCCGCGCAGAGGAGAGGGAGCTGGGCGAGGGAGAGGAGAGGGAGCCGGGCGGGGGAGAGGAGAAGGGGAGCCGCGCAGAGGAGAGGGAGCTGGGCAGGGAAGAGGAGAGGGAGCCGGGCGGGGGAGAGGAGAAGGGGAGCCGCGCAGAGGAGAGGGAGCTGTGCGGGGGAGAGGAGAGGGAGCTGGGCGGGGGAGAGGGAGCTGGCCGGGGGAGAGGAGAAGGGGAGCCGTGGAGAGGAGAGGGAGCCAGGCGGGGGAGAGGAGAGGGAGCTGGCCGGGGGAGAGGAGAAGGGGAGCCGCGCAGAAGAGAGGGAGCTGGGCGGGGGAGAGGAGAAGGGGAGCCGTGGAGAGGAGAGGGAGCTGGGCGGGGGAGAGGAGAAGGGAAGCCGCGCAGAGGACAGGAGAAAGGGAGCCGCGCAGAGGAGAGGGAGCTGGGCGAGGGAGAGGAGTGGGAGCGATGTGGAGAAGAGGGAGCTGGGCGGGGGAGAGGAGAGGAGAAGGGGAGCCGGGCGGGGGAGAGGAGAAGGGGAGCCGTGGAGAGGAGAGGGAGCCGGGCGGGGGAGAGGAGAAGGGGAGCCGCACAGAGAAGAGGGAGCCGGGCGGGGGAGAGGAGAAGGGGAGCCGCGCAGAGGAGAGGGAGCTGGGCAGGGGAGAGGAGAAGGGGAGCCGTGGAGAGGAGAGGGAGCTGGGCGGGGGAGAGGAGAAGGGGAGCTGCGCAGAGGAGAGGGAGCCAGGCGGGGGAGAGGAGAAGGGGAGCCGTGGAGAGGAGAGGGAGCTGAGCGGGGGAGAGAAGAGGAGAAGGGGAGCCGCACAGAGAAGAGGAAGCTGGGCGGGGGAGAGGAGAAGGGGAGTCGCGCAGAGGAGAGGTGAAGGGGAGCCACGCAGAGGAGATGGAGCAGTGCAGAGGAGAGGGAGCTGGGCGGGGGAGAGGAGAAGGGGAGCCGCGCAGAGGAGAGGGAGCTGGGCGGGGGAGAGGAGAAGGGGAGCCGCGCAGAGGAGAGGGAGCCAGGCGGGGGAGGAGAGGGAGGCGGGCGGGGGAGAGGAGAAGGGGAGCCGCGCAGAGGAGAGGGAGCTGGGCGGGGGAGAGGAGAAGGGGAGTTGCGCAGAGGAGGGGAGCTGGACGGGGGAGAGGAGAAGGAGCCGGGTGGGGGAGAGAAGGGGAGCCGCGGAGAGGAGAGGGAGCCGGGTGGGGGAGAGGAGAAGGAGCCGGGTGGGGGAGAGAAGGGGAGCCGCGGAGAGGAGAGGGAGCTGGGTGGGGGAGAGGGAACAATGCGGAGGAGAGGGAGCTGGGCGGGGGAGAGGAGAAGGAGCCGGGTGGGGGAGAGAAGGGGAGCCGCGGAGAGGAGAGGGAGCCGGGTGGGGGAGAGGGAACAATGCGGAGGAGAGGGAGCTGGGCGGGGGAGAGGAGAAGGAGCCGGGTGGGGGAGAGGAGAAGGGCAGCCGCGGAGAGGAGAGGGAGCAGTGCAGAGGAGGGGGAGCAGTGTGAAGGAGAGGGAGTCGGGTATGGGAGAGAGTAGAAGGGGAGCCGCATGGAGAAGAGGAGATGGAGCGACGCGGAGGGGAGGGAGCAGTGCAGAGGAGAGGGAGACGGGTGAAGGAGAAGGGGACCAGCACGGAGGGGACGAGACGGAGCGACGCAAAGGAGAGGGTGTGGCGTAAAGGAGAGGAGGGAGTGGTGTGGAGTAGAGGGTGTGGCGCGGAGGAGAGGGTGTGTTGGAGTCGGAGTGGTGCGGAGGAAGAGTCGGGCGGGGGAGAGGAGACGGAGCGTCACAGAAAAGAGGGTGTGGTGTGGAGGAGAGGGAGCGGCACAGGGTAGAAGAGAGGGAGCGGCACGGAAGAGAGGGGTAAAAGAGAGGGAGTGGTGTGGAGGAGAGGGAGTGGTGCAGAGAAAAGGGTGGCGCAGAGGAGAGGGAGAGGTGCAGAGGAGAGGGAGCAGCGCAGGGTAGAAGAGATGGAGTGGTGCGGAGGAGAAGGAGTGGTGCGGAGGAGGGGGAGCAGCATGGAGGAGGGGGAGCGGTGCAGGGGAGAAGAGAGGATGTGATGCAGAGAAAAGGGGGCAGCACAGAGGAGAGGGAGAGGTGCAGAGGAGAGGGAGCGGCGCAGGGTAGAAGAGAGGGAGTGGTGCGGAGGAGGAGGAGGAGTGGTGCGGAGGAGGGGGAGGAGTGGTGCGGAGGAGGGGGAGCGGTGCAGGGGAGAAGAGAGGGTGCAATGCAGAGAAAAGGGGGCAGCACAGAGGAGGGAGAGGTGCAGAGGAGAGGAAGCGGCGCAGGGTAGAAGAGATGGGAGGGGAAGCGGTGAAAGGATTGTGTAAAGGGTAGGATGACCTTGTAATGAACTATTGAAGCCATACAAGTGTTTGCTGAACACTCTGTGAGAGAGATGAAAGGAAAGCCTTGATTTACCTGTCTGGAATAGTTTGGATCATCTGTAGCAGAGAGATGGGCTCAGCTTGTAGGTACACAGCCCAGCCTCCTACACATTACACCAGCCATGTCCTACCCACACTTCCTGTGTTTTGTCCTGCTCTCCGCTACTAAAGACAGACTTAGCCTAACAACAGGCAGTGGACAGCGGCTTGTAGAAAAAGGGAAACACAATGTGGCCAAGAATTTACAGCTGTTTTTGTGTGATTGTTAGATAAAAGAAGTAATTTACAGAAATGGTATTAATCACATGGCGGCGGTGTGTGACCATTTAAGTTCTATATTCACAATTGTAAATGTGTAAATAAAACCCGTTTGACTCTGACTTCTTGTTTCTGACACTCACACTTATCTTGGTGGCGCCTTTCTCAGGAGTTCCCGGGAGAGATTTCAACTGCAAGATAAAAAGAACATATGACGTTAGACCCAGCAGTCTCTGTATACAGACATATGTATATAGTACACAGACCTCAGCATATAGTACACAGGCCATGGTATATAGTATATATACCACAGTATGTAGGATACAGGCCATGGTATATAGTATACATACCAGAGTATACAGGCCACAGTATGTAGGATACAGGCCATGGTATATAGTACAAATACCACAGTATATAGCATACAGGCCACAGCTCACCTTCATCCCCGGCTATCTGCTGTAGCTTACACATTATATAATATCATCTGATCACTGATTACAGATGGGCCAGGAACAGCAGGTGAGTAGGTATATATATATATATATATATATATATATATATATATATATATATGCACAGTTGCAAGAAAAAGTAAGTGAACCCTTTGCAATTATCTGGATTTCTATACTGATGTGATCAGATGTTATCCGAATGGTCAGAGGTCACCAATGCCTGCCTATAGACATCTCTGCCATATAAGAAGGTGGCGGTATTATTTTAGATGACCACCTGTAAGTACTATATATATACTCCTCTACACAGTTCTGTACACACACTGTTTACAAAAAGAAACATCCAGAAGCGAATTCAATGTTCCAGATGTAAGTGTTCCAGACTAATCCCCTCTATTTGTTTCTCACTGTATATGCGGAGTATATGAACAGGACTCCCAATACAGCCGGAGAGTGGCGCCCACTGGAGGTCACGGAGGGATAGAACAGGATTATGTAGGGCGTCTCACCCACCGCTGAGCTGCATCCATCCCCATTATCGGACTCTATCATTCCTGCCAGGACTCTCTGAACTGATTGCTAATAGTCTGTATGTGTTGGTATCCTGCGGCCGGCTCCTTACCTGGCGGTGACCACAGCAACGTCCATAAGACACAAGTAAGGGAGTCATCACAAGAGACCATGGACGGAGTTCACATAAGTGACTATTCTAGGTGTGATTATTATATACAGTATATGCTCATTGTCCTGCACTGCCCCCACAGGAGAGATCAGGTATAACATGCAGGAATTCCTATGCAGGACTATGCATGCAGCACATGGACTTTCTGGGTCCTCCAGAGCAAGAGACACTCTTTGCAGCCACTTCCCATACAACGGCCTCTCCTCTATGATCGCACAGAGCACTAATATAATGTTTTATAGCTTTTCTTTATCTTCTTTGGCTGGGGGCATTGCCTGGCGCAGTGGCAGCCTCATTGTGCGGGGGGCTTCTGTGGACTGTGGGCAGTATTAGCTGTCATAGTACATACACACCACCTCCCCCATAGTCCATGATGCAGCTATACTAGGCCAGCGACTATACTAGAGCGGCTATAGTAGGAGAGCGGCTATACTCAGAGGCAAGTGGCTATACTAGGAGGCGAGTGGCTATACTAGGAGGCGAGCGGCCATACTAGGAGGCCAGCGGCTATACTAGGAGGCCAGTGGCTATACTAGGAGGCAAGTGGCTATACTAGGAGGCGAGGGGCTATACTAGGAGGCCAGCGACTATACTAGGAGGCCAGCGGCTATACTAGGAGGCAAGTGGCTATACTAGGAGGCCAGCGGCTATACTAGGAGGCAAGTGGCTATACTAGGAGGCGAGCGGCTATACTAGGAGGCGAGCGGCTATACTAGGAGGCCAGCGGCTATACTAGGAGAGCGGCTATACTAGGAGGCCAGCGACTATACTAGAGCGGTTATACTAGGAGAGCGGCTGTACTAGGGGAGCGGCTATACTAGGTGGTGAGCGGCTATACTAGGAGGCCAGCGGCTATACTAGGAGAGCGGCTATACTAGGAGGCGAGCGGCTATACTAGGAGGCCAGCGGCTATACTAGGAGAGCGGCTATACTAGGAGGCCAGCGACTATACTAGAGCGGTTATACTAGGAGAGCGGCTGTACTAGGGGAGCGGCTATACTAGGTGGTGAGCGGCTATACTAGAGCGGCTATAGTAGGAGAGCGGCTATACTAGGAGGCGAGCGGCTATAGTAGGAGAGCGGCTGTACTGGGAGAGCGGCTATACTAGGCGAGCGGCTATACTAGGAGGCGAGCGGCTATACTAGGTGGTGAGCGGCTATACTAGAGCGGCTATAGTAGGAGAGCGGCTATACTAGGAGGCCAGCGACTATACTAGAGCGGCTATAGTAGGAGAGCGGCTATACTAGGAGGCGAGCGGCTATAGTAGGAGAGCGGCTATACTGGGAGAGCGGCTATACTAGGCGAGCGGCTATACTAGGAGGCGAGCGGCTATACTAGGAGGCCAGCGACTATACTAGGAGGCCAGCGACTATACTAGAGCGGCTATAGTAGGAGAGCGGCTATACTAGGAGGCGAGCGGCTATAGTAGGAGAGCGGCTGTACTGGGAGAGCGGCTATACTAGGCGAGCGGCTATACTAGGAGGCGAGCGGCTATACTAGGAGGCCAGTGACTATACTAGAGCTGCTATAGTAGGAGAGCGGCTATACTAGGAGGCGAGCGGCTATACTAGGAGGCCAGCGACTATACTAGAGCGGCTATAGTAGGAGAGCGGCTATACTAGGAGGCGAGCGGCTATACTAGAGTGGCTATACTAGGCGAGCGGCTATACTACGCTAGCGGCTATACATACTAGGAGAGCGTCTATACTAGGCGGCGAGCGTCTATACTAGGCGGCGAGCGGCTTTACAAGGTGGCGAGCGGCTATACTAGGCCCGGGGCTATACTAGGAGAGCAGCTATACTAGGCGAGCGGCTACACTAGGAGAGCGGCTATACTAGGAGAGCGGCTATACTAAGCGAGCAGCTATACTAGAGTGGCTATACTAGGCGAGCGGCTATACTAGGCCCGCGGCTAAACTAGGCCTGCGGCAATAATAGGAGAGCGGCTATACTAGGAGAGCGGCTGTACTAGGTAAGCGGCTACACTAGGCGAGCGGCTATACTAGAGTGGCTATACTAGGCGAGTGGCTATACTAGAGTGGCTATACTAGGGGAGCGGCTATACTAGAGTGGCTATACTAGGCGAGCAGCTATACTAGAGTGGCTATACTAGAGTGGCTATACTAGGCGAGCGGCTATACTAGAGTGGCTATACTAGGCGAGCAGCTATACTAGAGTGGCTATACTAGGGGAGCGGCTATACTAGAGTGGCTATACTAGGCGGCTATACTAGAGTGGCTATACTAGGCGAGCAGCTATACTAGAGTGGCTATACTAGGCGAGTGGCTATACTAGAGTGGCTATACTAGGCGGCTATACTAGGCGAGCGGCTATACTAGGCTAACGGCTATACTAGAGTGGCTATACTAGGCGAGCAGCTATACTAGAGTGGCTATACTACGCGAGCGGCTATACATACTAGGAGAGCGTCTATACTAGGCGGCGAGCGTCTATACTAGGCGGCGAGCGGCTTTACAAGGTGGCGAGCGGCTATACTAGGCCCGGGGCTATACTAGGAGAGCAGCTATACTAGGCGAGCGGCTACACTAGGAGAGCGGCTATACTAGGAGAGCGGCTATACTAAGCGAGCAGCTATACTAGAGTGGCTATACTAGGGGAGCGGCTATACTAGAGTGGCTATACTAGGCGAGCAGCTATACTAGAGTGGCTATACTAGAGTGGCTATACTAGGCGAGCGGCTATACTAGAGTGGCTATACTAGGGGAGCGGCTATACTAGAGTGGCTATACTAGGCGGCTATACTAGAGTGGCTATACTAGGCGAGCAGCTATACTAGAGTGGCTATACTAGGGGAGCGGCTATACTAGAGTGGCTATACTAGGCGGCTATACTAGAGTGGCTATACTAGGCGAGCAGCTATACTAGAGTGGCTATACTAGAGTGGCTATACTAGGCGAGTGGCTATACTAGAGTGGCTATACTAGGCGGCTATACTAGGCGAGCGGCTATACTAGGCTAACGGCTATACTAGAGTGGCTATACTAGGCGAGCAGCTATACTAGAGTGGCTATACTACGCGAGCGGCTATACATACTAGGAGAGCGTCTATACTAGGCGGCGAGCGTCTATACTAGGCGGCGAGCGGCTTTACAAGGTGGCGAGCGGCTATACTAGGCCCGGGGCTATACTAGGAGAGCAGCTATACTAGGCGAGCGGCTACACTAGGAGAGCGGCTATACTAGGAGAGCGGCTATACTAAGCGAGCAGCTATACTAGAGTGGCTATACTAGGCGAGCGGCTATACTAGGCCCGCGGCTAAACTAGGCCTGCGGCAATAATAGGAGAGCGGCTGTACTAGGAGAGCGGCTGTACTAGGTAAGCGGCTACACTAGGCGAGCGGCTACACTAGAGTGGCTATAGTAGGCGAGTGGCTATACTAGAGTGGCTATACTAGGCGAGTGGCTATACTAGAGTGGCTATACTAGGCGGCTATACTAGAGTGGTTATACTAGGCGAGCGGCTATACTAGGCTAACGGCTATACTAGAGTGGCTATACTAGGCGAGCAGCTATACTAGAGTGGCTATACTAGGGGAGCGGCTATACTAGAGTGGCTATACTAGGCGAGCAGCTATACTAGAGTGGCTATACTAGAGTGGCTATACTAGGCGGCTATACTAGAGTGGCTATACTAGGCGAGCAGCTATACTAGAGTGGCTATACTAGGGGAGCGGCTATACTAGAGTGGCTATACTAGGCGAGCAGCTATACTAGAGTGGCTATACTAGGCTAACGGCTATACTAGGCGGCTATACTAGAGTGGCTATACCAGGCGAGCGGCTATACTAGAGTGGCTATACTAGGCGGCTATACTAGAGTGGCTATATTAGGCGGCTATACTAGAGTGGCTATACTAGGCGGCTATACTAGAGTGGTTATACTAGGCGAGCGGCTATACTAGGCTAACGGCTATACTAGAGTGGCTATACTAGGCGAGCAGCTATACTAGAGTGGCTATACTAGGCTAACGGCTATACTAGGCGGCTATACTAGAGTGGCTATACCAGGCGAGCGGCTATACTAGAGTGGCTATATTAGGCGGCTATACTAGAGTGGCTATACTAGGAGAGCGGCTATACTAGAGTGGCTATACTTGGCGAGTGGCTATACATACTAGGAGAGCGGCTATACTAGAGTGGCTATACTTGGCGAGTGGCTATACATACTAGGAGAGCGGCAAAATTAGGCGGTGAGCAGCTTTACGAGGTGGCGTGCAGCTATACTAGGCCCGGGGCTATACTAGGAGAGCGACTATACTAGGCGAGCGGCTACACTAGGAGAGCGGCTATACTAGGAGAGCGGCTACACTAGGAGAGCGGCTATACTAGGAGAGCGGCTACACTAGGAGAGCGGCTAAACTAGGAGAGCGGCTATACTAGGAGAGCGGCTACACTAGGAGAGCGGCTAAACTAGGAGAGCGGCTATACTAAGAGAGCGGCAATACTAGGCGAGCGGCTAAACTAGGCCCATGGCTATACTAGGAGAGCGGCTACACTAGGCGAGCGGCTATACTAGGCGAGCGTCTATACTAAGCGAGCAGCTACACTAGGCGAGCGACTACACTAGGAGAGCGGCTATACTAGGCGAGCGTCTATACTAAGCGAGCAGCTATACTAGGCGAGCGACTACACTAGGCGAGCGGCTATACTAGGCGAGCGTCTATACTAAGCGAGCAGCTATACTAGGCGAGCGACTACACTAGGAGAGCGGCTATACTAGGCGAGCGTCTATACTAAGCGAGCAGCTATACTAGGCGAGCGACTACACTAGGAGAGCGGCTATACTAGGAGAGCGGCTATACTAAGCGAGCAGCTATACTAGGCGAGCGGCTATACTAGGCGAGCAGCTACACTAGGCGAGCGGCTATACTAGGTGGTGAGCGGCTATACTAGGCGAGCGGCTCCCAGCTGACCCCTGTCAGTAATTCCACATTCTGTTCCGGTGATGTCTGATCCCCAGCACTTTCTATGCACAGAAGAGGTAAATGAATGGAAAGCCTGGCCGGGAGAGGCTGCCCCCTCCTGTGCACAGACGGATGAGGATTCAATGCGGAGAGATCAGTCACAATGACCCACCACCCAATACAATGGAGCCGACCCATCATTAAAGAGAAGAGAGAGAGCGCTGTGGCTGGACAATGTGCCGGCGGTGAGCATCACAGGCGCGGTGACCGCCTCACATCGGCTCGTCAGCGGCTTTTCATCCTCCCTTCGTCCTCCTCAGATTAATTGCAGTTTGTGTTAATGAATTGTGTCTGGACTCCGCTCCGGCCGCCGCCGCCTCATTAAAATCCCCAGAACAGCCTTTGCATTGCTGTCTCTGATCCAAGCACATGGCTACAAGGAGACTGTCAGGCGGAGGAGGAGGGGGGGGGAGAGGAGGAAGGGGGGGGGGAGAGGAGGAGGGGGGGGGGAGAAGAGGAAGGGGGGGGGGCAATCATTCGGAGGCGACTTTTTCTTCTTAATTCTATGTGGATCTCACAACCAGGCGGCTATTACTGAAGACCCTCCGGCTCTCCTCACCTCTCTGGTTTAGTTTTAAGGTTGTGAACATCTTTGCTCTGATTTCTTTTACATTGTTGAGTTGCCTCCTGAATGCAGAATGAAGCGACTCTCTAAATGGTCTTCATTACAGATATCCAACCACTCCGCAGCGAATCAGAGACAGACAAGAGCTTGCTTCCCCCTCCGAGAGAGCAGCGGGGGGAGGCAATGGGGGTTATACACCAGCTCAGATTGGGGATGGAGGGAGAGAAACCATGGAGGGCAGCTCACACAGGCTGGAGAGAGGAAGGACATCAGATACAAGGCAGTCAGCAGGGAGGATCATATATACTGGGTACAAGTACAAAGGGAAAATAGGGGTAATCTGGCATTTGGGGGGGGGGGAAAAGTCATAGGTTGCTGGGGCAGTTCCTGTTCCTCTCCTGTTCAGCACCTTCTGGTTCCCCGATCTCCTGTCTTCTTCCTACTTCCAAGACAAGACCTGCCCCTCAGCCAATCACTGGCCCCGATAGGACAGCATTGTGGCCAGAGACTGTCAATGGCTGAGTGGGCAGATTCTGTACAGATGTTGGAAGACGACAAGTGATCGAGGGGGGGGGGTGAATTGTGGAACTGTGAGGAACTATTGGGGGAGGTAACTACTTGTGGGGCACTATTGCGGCAGTATTGAGGGGGTAACTACTTGTGGGGCACTATTGTGGCAGAATTGGGGGAGGTAACTACTTGTGGGGCACTATTGTGGCACTATTGGAGGAGGTAACTACTTGTGTGGCACTATAAGGGGAGGTAACTACTTGTGGGGCACTATTGTGGCACTATTGGGGCGGTAACTACTTGTGGGGCACTATTGGGGAGGTAACTACTTGTGGGGCACTATTGTGGCAGTATTGGGGGAGGTAACTACTTGTGGGGCACTATAGTGGCAGTATTGAGGAGGTAACTACTTATGGGGCACTATTGTGGCACTATTGGGGGAGGTAACTTCTTGTGGGGCACTATAGTGGCAGTATTGAGGAGGTAACTACTTATGGGGCACTATTGTGGCAGTATTGGGGGAGGTAACTACTTGTGGGGCACTATTGTGGCACTATTGGGGGAGGTAACTACTTGTGGGGCACTATAGTGGCAGTATTGAGGAGGTAACTACTTGTGGGGCACTATTGTGGCAGAATTGGGGGAGGTAACTACTTGTGGGGAACTATTGTATTGGGGGAGGTAACTACTTGTGGGGCACTATTGTGGCAGTATTGGGGGAGGTAACTTCTTGTGGGGCACTATTGTGGCAGTATTGGGGGAGGTAACTACTTGTGGGGCACTATTGTGGCACTATTGGGGTAGGTAACTACTTGTGGGGCACTATTGTGGCACTTTTGGGGAGGTAACTACTTGTGGAGCACTATTGTGGCACTATTGGGGGAGGTAACTACTTGTGGGGCACTATTGGGGGAGGTAACTACTTGTGGGGCACTACAGTGGCAGTATTGAGGAGGTAACTACTTATGGGGCACTATTGTGGCAGTATTGGGAGGTAACTACTTGTGGGGCACTATTGTGGCAGTATTGAGGAGGTAACTACTTGTGGGGCACTATTGTGGCAGTATTGGGGGAGGTAACTACTTGTGGAGCACTATTGTATTGGGGGAGGTAACTACTTGTGGGGCACTATTGTGGCAGAATTGGGGGAGGTAACTTCTTGTGGGGCACTATTGTATTGGGGAGGTAACTACTTGTGGGGCACTATTGTGGCAGTATTGGGGGAGGTAACTACTTATGGGGGACTATCGTGGCAGTATTGGGGGAGGTAACTACTTGTGGGGCACTATTGTGGCACTATTGGGGGAGGTAACTACTTGTGGGGCACTATTGTGGCACTATTGGGGGAGGTAACTACTTGTGGGGCACTATAAGGGGAGGTAACTACTTGTGGGGCACTATTGTGGCAGTATTGGGGGAGGTAACTACTTGTGGGGCACTATTGTGGCAGTATTGGGGGAGGTAACTACTTGTAGGGCAGTATTGGGGGAGGTAACTACTTGTGGGGCACTATTGTGGCAGTATTGGGGGAGGTAACTACTTGTAGGGCAGTATTGGGGAGGTAACTACTTGTGGGGCACTATTGTGGCAGTATTGTGGGAGGTAACTACTTGTGGGGCACTATTGTGGCAGTATTGTGGGAGGTAACTACTTGTGGGGCACTATTGTGGCACTATTGGGGAGGTAACTACTTGTGGGGCACTATTGTGGCACTATTGGGGAGGTAACTACTTGTGGGGCACTATTGTGGCACTATTGGGGAGGTAACCACTTGTGGGGCACTACTGTGGCAGTATTGAGGAGGTAACTACTTGTGGGGCACTATTGTGGCAGTATTGGGTGAGGTAACTACTACTTGTGGGGCACTATTGTGGCACTATTGGGGGAGGTAACTACTTGTGGGGCACTAATGTGGCAGTATTGGGGGAGGTAACTACTTGTGGGGCACTATTGTGGCACTATTGGGGGAGGTAACTACTTGTGGGGCACTAATGTGGCACTATTGGGGGAGGTAACTTCTTGTGGGGCACTAATGTGGCACTATTGGGGGAGGTAACTACTTGTGGGGCACTATTGTGGCATTATTAGGGGAGGTTGGGGAAATATGGGGGGCATCTACATTATAAGGATACTTCCCTCCGTACACTCTCTTTCACCCTGTCCTCTACCATTCCATCCTATACTTCTCATCTCACAGTAATTTATTATATCATTTATCATATTACAGCACCATGAACGCCGCAGTTTTGCTCAGCTGTCAATCAAGAAATTATCAAGCACGCATGTGCGAAACGCGTCGTCCAGCTGACACATTTCCCTCCCATGGGCTTTAGCTTTTAACTATAACATGGATTAAAGTTTAATGTTTTAACAGTTTTTCGAATTTTTTCTGGGTGTGCTGGATCCGCACCTTTTGTTTCTGGAATTTTTGCTACAAGCGGGCTGGCTACCCGGGATCCGTGCACCCCCCCAGGTGTATAAGGTGATCAGTAAGGAGATGAGGTGTATAAGAAGATGAGGTGTATAAGGTGATCAGGTGTATAAGGAGATCAGGTGTATAAGGTGATCAGTAAGGAGATGAGGTGTATAAGGAGATGAGGTGTATAAGGTGATCAGGTGTATAAGGAGATCAGGTGTATAAGGTGATCAGTTAGGAGATCAGGTGTATAAGGAGATCAGGTGTATAAGGAGATCAGGTGTATAAGGAGATCAGGTGTATAAGGAGATCAGGTGTATAAGGTGATCAGTAAGGAGATGAGGTGTATAAGGAGATGAGGTGTATAAGGTGATCAGGTGTATAAGGAGATCAGGTGTATAAAGAGATCAGGTGAATAAGGTGATCAGTAAGGAGATCAGGTGTATAAGGAGATCAGGTGTATAAGGTGATCAGTAAGGAGATCAGGTGTATAAGGTGATCAGTAAAGAGATAAGGTGATCAGGTGTATAAGGTGATCAGTAAGGAGATCGGGTGTAAAAGGAGATCAGGTGTATAAGGTGATCAGGTGTATAAGCTGATCAGTAAGGAGATCAGGTGTATAAGGTGATCAGGTGTATGAGGTGATCACTAAGGAGATCAGGTGTATAAGGTGATCAGGTGTAAAAGGTGATCAGGTGTATTAGGTGATCAGTAAGGAGATCAGGTGTACAAGGAGATCAGGTGTATAAGGTGATCAGGTGTATAAGGAGATAAGGTGATCAGGTGTATAAGGTGATCAGGTGTATAAGGTGATCAGTAAGGAGATCAGGTGTATAGGGTGATCAGGTGTAAAAGGTGATCAGTAAGGAGATCAGGTGTATAAGGTGATCAGGTGTATAAGGTGATCAGTAAGGAGATCAGGTGTATAAGGAGATCAGGTGTATAAGGTGATCAGGTGTATAAAGTGATCAGTAAGGTGATCAGTAGGGTGATCAGTAAGGAGATCAAGTGTATAAGGTGATCAGGTGTATAAGGTGATCAGTAAGAAGATCAGTTGTATAAGGAGATCAGGTGTATAAGGTGATCAGGTGTATAAGGTGATCAGTAAGGAGATCAGATGAATAAGGTGATCAGGTGTATAAGGTGATCAGTAAGGAGATCAGGTGTATAAGGTGATCAATAAGGAGATCAGGTGTATAAGGAGATCAGGTGAATAAGGTGATCAGGTGAATAAGGTGATTAGTAAGAAGATCAGTTGTATAAGGAGATCAGGTGTATAAGGAGATCAGGTGTATAAGGTGATCAGTAAGGAGATCAGGTGTATAAGGTGATCAGGTGTATAAGGTGATCAGTAAGGAGATCAGGTTTATAAGGAGATCAGGTGTATGAGGTGATCAGGTGTATAAGGTGATCAGGTGTATACGGTGATCAGGTGTATAAGGTGATCAGTAAGGAGATCAGGTGTATAAGGTGATCAGGTGTAAAAAGGAGATGAGGTGTATAAGGAGATCAGGTGTATAAGGTGAACAGGTGTATAAGGTGATCAGTAAGGTGATCAGTAGGGTGATCAGTAAGGAGATCAGGTGTATAAGGTGATCAGTAAGGAGATCAGGTGTATAAGGAGATCAGGTGTATAAGGTGATCAGTAAGAAGATCAGGTGTATAAGGTGATCAGGTGTATAAGGAGATCAGGTGTATAAGGTGATCAGTAAGGAGATCAGGTGTATAAGGTGATCAGTAAGAAGATCAGGTGTATAAGGAGATCAGGTGTATAAGGTGATCAGGTGTATAAGGTGATCAGGTGTATAAGGTTATCAGTAAGGAGATCAGGTGTATAAGGTGATCAGGTGTAAAAGGTGATCAGGTGTATAAGGTGATCAGTAAGGAGATCAGGTGTATGAAGAAATCAGGAGTATAAGGTGATCAGGTGTATAAGGTGATCAGTAACGAGATCAGGTGTATAAGGTTATCAGGTGTATAAGGTGATCAGTAAGGTGATCAGTAGGGTGATCAGTAAGGAGATCAGGTGTATAAGGAGATCAGGTGTATAAGGTGATCAGTAAGAAGATCAGGTGTATAAGGTGATCAGTAAGGTGATCAGTAGGGTGATCAGTAAGGAGATCAGGTGTATAAGGAGATCAGGTGTATAAGGTGATCAGTAAGGAGATCAGGTGTATAAGGAGAGCAGGTGTATAAGGTGATCAGTAAGAAGATCAGGTGTATAAGGTGATCAGTAAGGAGATCAGATGAATAAGGTGATTAGGTGTATAAGGTGATCAGTAAGGAGATCAGGTGTATAAGGAGATCAGGTGTATAAGGTGATCAGGTGTATAAGGTTATCAGTAAGGAGATCAGGTGTATAAGGTGATCAGGTGTAAAAGGTGATCAGTAAGGAGATCAGGTGTATGAAGAAATCAGGAGTATAAGGTGATCAGGTGTATAAGGTGATCAGTAAGGTGATCAGTAAAGAGATCAGGTGTATAAGGTTATCAGGTGTATAGGGTGATCAGTAAGGAGATCAGGTGTATAAGGTGATCAGTAAGGTAATCAGGTGTATAAGGTGATCAGGTGTATAAGGAGATCAGGTGTCTAAGGAGATCAGGTGTCTAAGGAGATCAGGTGTATAAGGTTATCAGTAAGGAGATCAAGTGTATAAGAAGATCAGGTGTATAAGGAGATCAGGTGTATAAGGTGATCAGTAAGGAGATCAGGTGTATAAGGTGATCAGGTGTATAAGGTTATCAGTAAGGAGATCAGGTGTATAAGGAGATCAGGTGTATAAGGAGATCAGGTGAATAAGGAGATCAGGTGTATAAGGTGATCAGTAAGGAGATCAGGTAAATAAGGTGATCAGGTGTATAAGGTGATCAGTAAGGAGATCAGGTGTATAAGGAGATCAGGTGTATAAGGAGATCAGGTGAATAAGGAGATCAGGTGAATAAGGAGATCAGGTGTATAAGGTGATCAGTAAGGAGATCAGGTGTATAAGGTGATCAGGTGTATAAGGTGATCAGTAAGGAGATCAGGTGTATAAGGAGATCAGGTGTATAAGGAGATCAGGTGAATAAGGAGATCAGGTGTATAAGGTGATCAGTAAGGAGATCAGGTGTATAAGGTGATCAGGTGTATAAGGTGATCAGTAAGGAGATCAGGTGTATACGGTGATCAGGTGTATAAGGTGATCAGTAAGGAGATTAGGTGTATAAGGTGATCAGGTGTATAAGGTGATCAGTAAGGAGATCAGGTGTATAAGGAGAGCAGGTGTATAAGGTGATCAGTAAGAAGATCAGGTGTATAAGGTGATCAGTAAGGAGATCAGATGAATAAGGTGATTAGGTGTATAAGGTGATCAGTAAGGAGATCAGGTGTATAAGGAGATCAGGTGTATAAGGTGATCAGTAAGGAGATCAGGTGTATAAGGAGATCAGGTGAATAAGGTGATCAGTAAGGAGATCGGGTGTATAAGGTGATCAGGTGAATAAGGTGATCCGGTGTATAAGGAGATCAGGTGTATAAGGTGATCAGTAAGGAGATAAGGTGTATAAGGAGATCAGGTGTATAAGGTGATCAGGTGTATAAGGTGATCAGTAAGGAGATCAGGTGTATAAGGAGATCAGGTGTATAAGGTGATCAGGTGTATAAGGTGATCATTAAGGAGATCAGGTTTATAAGGAGATCAGGTGTATAAGGTGATCAGGTGTATAAGGAGATCAGGTGTATAAGGTGATCAGGTGTATAAGGTGATCAGGTGTATAAGGAGATCAGTAAGGTGATCAGTAAAGAGATCAGGTGTATAAGGTGATCAGGTGTATAAGGTGATCAGGTGTATAAGGAGATCAGGTGTATAAGGAGATCAGTAAGGTGATGAGGTGTATGAAGAAATCAGGAGTATAAGGTGATCAGTAAGGTGATCAGTAAAGAGATCAGGTGTATAAGGTGATCAGGTGTATAAGGTGATCAGTAAGGAGATCAGGTGTATAAGGTGATCAGGTGTATAAGGTGATCAGTAAGGAGATCAGATGCATAAGGAGATCAGGTGTATACACATAACCACGTAATGTACACGTAACCCTACACATATACATAACCCTATACATATACATAACCCTATACATATACATAACCCTACACATATACATAACCCTACACATATACATAACCCTACACATATACATAACCCTACACATATAGCCAACACATAACCCTATACATATACATAACACTACACATATACATAACCCTACACATATACAAAACCCTATACATATAGCCAACACATAACCCTACACATATAGCCAACACATAGCCCTACACATATACATAACCCTACACATATACATAACCCTACACATATACATAACCCCTACACATATACATAACCCTACACATATACATAACCCTATACATATACATAACCCTACACATATATATAACCCTATACATATAGCCAACACATAACCCTACACATATAGCCAACACATAGCCCTACACATATACATAACCCTACACATATACATAACCCTACACATATACATAACCCCTACACATATACATAACCCTATACATATACATAACACTATACATATACATAACCCTACACATATACATAACCCTACACATATACATAACCCTATACATATACATAACACTACACATATACATAACCCTACACATATACATAACCCTATACATATACATAACCCCTACACATATACATAACCCTACACATATACATAACACTACACATATACATAACCCTATACATATACATAACCCTACACATATACATAACCCCTACACATATACATAACCCTATAAATATACATAACCCTACACATATACATAACACTACATATATACATAACCCTATACATATACATAACACTACACATATACATAACCCTACACATATACATAACCCTACACATATACATAACCCTACACATATACATAACCCCTACACATATACATAACCCTACACATATACATAACCCTACACATATACATAACACTACACATATACATAACCCTACACATATACATAACCCCTACACATATACATAACCCTACACATATACATAACCCTACACATATACATAACACTACACATATACATAACCCTACACATATACATAACCCTATACATATACATAACACTACACATATACATAACCCTATACATACACATAACACTACACATATACATAACCCTACACATATACATAACCCTATACATATACATAACCCTACACATATACATAACCCTACACATATACATAACCCCTACACATATACATAACCCCTACACATATACATAACCCTACACATATACATAACCCTACACATATACATAACCCTATACATATAGCCAACACATAACCCCACACATATACATAACCCTACACATATACATAACCCTACACATATACATAACCCTATACATATACATAACCCTATACATATACATAACCCTACACATATACATAACCCTACATATATACATAACCCTACACATATACATAACCCTACACATATACATAACCCTATACATATACATAACCCTATACATATACATAACACTACACATATACATAACCCTACACATATACATAACCATACACATATACATAACCCTATATAAATACATAACCCTATACATATACATAACCCCTACACATATACATAACCCTACACATATACATAACACTACACATATACATAACCCTATACATATACATAACCCCTACACATATACATAACCCTACACATATACATAACCCTATACATATACATAACCCTACACATATAGCCAACACATAACCCCACACATATACATAACCCTACACATATACATAACCCTACACATATACATAACCCTATACATATACATAACCCTACACATATACATAACCCTACACATATACATAACCCTATACATATAGCCAACACATAGCCCTATACATATACATAACACTATACATATACATAACTCTATACATATACATAACCCTACACATATACATAACCCTACACATATAGCCAACACATAACCCTACACATATACATAACCCTACACATATACATAACCCTATACATATACATAACCCTACACATATACATAACCCTATACATATACATAACCCTACACATATAGCCAACACATAGCCCTATACATATACATAACACTATACATATACATAACCCTACACATATACATAACCCTATACATATACATAACACTATACATATACATAACCCTATACATATACATAACCCTACACATATACATAACACTACACATATACATAACCCTACACATATACATAACACTACACATATACATAACCCTACACATATAGCCAACACATAGCCCTATACATATACATAACACTATACATATACATAACCCTACACATATACATAACCCTATACATATACATAACACTATACATATACATAACCCTATACATATACATAACCCTACACATATACATAACACTACACATATACATAACCCTATACATATACATAACACTACACATATACACAACCCTACACATATACATAACCCTATACATATACATAACCCTACACATATAGCCAACACATAGCCCTATACATATACATAACACTACACATATACATAACCTTACACATATACATAACACTATACAAATACATAACCCCTACACATATACATAACACTACACATATACATAACACTACACATATACATAACACTACACATATACATAACCCTACACATATACATAACCCTACACATATACATAACACTACACATATACATAACCCTATACATATACATAACACTACACATATACATAACCCTACACATATACATAACCCTACACATATAGCCAACACATAACCCTATACATATACATAACCCCTACACATATACATAACCCTACACATATACATAACACTATACATATACATAACCCCTACACATATACATAACCCTACACATATACATAACCCTATACATATACATAACCCCTACACATATACATAACACTACACATATACATAACACTATACATATACATAACCCTACACATATACATAACACTACACATATACATAACCCTACACATATACATAACACTACACATATACATACCCCTACACATATACATAACACTACACATATACATAACCCTATACATATACATAACACTACACATATACATAACACTATACATATACATAACCCTACACATATACATAACCCTACACATATACATAACCCCTACACATATACATAGCCCTATACATATACATAACCCTATACATATACATAACCATACACATATACATAACCCTACACATATACATAACACTATACATATACATAACCCCTACACATATACATAACACTACACATATACATAACCCTACACATATACATAACACTACACATATACATACCCCTACACATATACATAACACTACACATATACATAACCCTATACATATACATAACACTACACATATACATAACACTATACATATACATAACCCTACACATATACATAACCCTACACACATACATAACCCCTACACATATACATAACCCTACACATATACATAACACTATACATATACATAACCCCTACACATATACATAACACTACACATATACATACCCCTACACATATACATAACACTACACATATACATAACCCTATACATATACATAACACTACACATATACATAACACTATACATATACATAACCCTACACATATACATAACCCTACACATATACATAACCCCTACACATATACATAGCCCTATACATATACATAACCCTATACATATACATAACCATACACATATACATAACCCTACACATATACATAACACTATACATATACATAACCCCTACACATATACATAACCCTACACATATACATAACCCTATACATATACATAACCCTACACATATACATAACCCTACACATATACATAACCCTACACATATACATAACCCTACACATATACATAACACTACACATATACATAACCCTACACATATACATAACACTACACATATACATAACACTACACATATACATAACCCTATACATATACATAACACTACACATATACATAACCCTACACATATAGCCAACACATAACCCTATACATATACATAACCCTACACATATACATAACACTACACATATACATAACCCTACACATATACATAACACTACACATATACATAACCCTATACATATACATAACACTACACATATACATAACCCTACACATATACATAACCCTATACATATAGCCAACACATAACCCTATACATATACATAACCCTACACATATAGCCAACACATAACCCTATACATATACATAACCCTACACATATACATAACACTACACATATACATACCCCTACACATATACATAACACTACACATATACATAACCCTATACATATACATAACACTACACATATACATAACCCTACACATATACATAACCCTACACATATAGCCAACACATAACCCTACACATATACATAACCCCTACACATATACATAACCATACACATATACATTACCCTACACATATACATAACACTACACATATAGCCAACACATAACCCTACACATATACATAACCCTATACATATACATAACCCTATACATATACATAACCCTTCACATATACATAACCCTACTCCATCACTAATCCTCCATATACCCTCCATCACTAATCCTCCATATACCCTCCATCACTATATCCCCCATATACCCCTCCATCACTAATCATCCATATACCCTCCATCACTAATCCTCCATATACCCCTCCATCACTATATCCCCCATATACCCCTCCATCACTATATCCTCCATATACCCCTCCATCACTATATCCCCCATATACCCCTCCATCACTATATCCTCCATATACCCCTCCATCACTAATCCTCCATATACCCCTCCATCACTATATCCCCCATATACCCCTCCATCACTATATCCTCCATATACCCCTCCATCACTAATCCCCCATATACCCCTCATCACTAATCCTCCACATACCCCTCCATCACTATATCCTCCATATACCCCTCCATCACTAATCCTCCATATACCCCTCCATCACTAATCCTCCATATACCCTCCATCAATAATCCTCCATATACCCCTCCATCACTATATCCTCCATATACCCCTCCATCACTAATCCTCCATATACCCTCCATCACTAATCCTCCATATACCCTCCATCACTATATCCTCCATATACTCCTCCATCACTATATCCCCCATATACCCTCCATCACTAATCCCCCATATACCCCTCCATCACTAATCCCCCATATACTCCTCCATCACTAATCCTCCATATACCCTCCATCACTATATCCTCCATATACTCCTCCATCACTATATCCCCCATATACCCTCCATCAATATATCCTCCATATACCCCTCATCACTAATCCTCCATATACCCCTCCATCACTAATCCCCCATATACCCTCCATCAATATATCCTCCATATACTCCTCCATCACTATATCCCCCATATACCCCTCCATCACTATATCCCCCATATACCCTCCATCACTAATCCTCCATATACCCCTCCAGCACTAATCCTCCATATACCCCTCATCACTAATCCCCCATATACCCTCCATCAATATATCCTCCATATACCCCTCCATCACTATATCCTCCATATACCCTCCATCACTAATCCTCCATATACCCTCCATCAATATATCCTCCATATATCCCTCCATCACTAATCCTCCATATACCCCTCCATCACTAATCCTCCATATACCCCTCCATCACTATATCCTCCATATACTCCTCCATCACTATATCCCCCATATACCCCTCCATCACTATATCCTCCATATACCCCTCCATCACTATATCCCCCATATACCCCTCCATCACTATATCCTCCATATACCCCTCATCACTAATCCCCCATATACCCCTCCATCACTAATCCTTCATATACTCCTCCATCACTAATCCTCCATATACCCCTCCATCACTAATCCTCCATATACCCCTCCATCACTAATCCTCCATATACCCCTCCATCACTATATCCTCCATATACCCCTCCATCACTAATCCTCCATATACCCCTCCATCACTAATCCTCCATATACCCCTCCATCACTAATCCTCCATATACCCCCCCATCACTAATCCTCCATATACCCCTCCATCACTAATCCTCCATATACTCCTCCATCACTATATCCTCCATATACCCTTCATCACTAATCCTCCATATACCCCTCCATCACTAATCCTCCATATACCCCTCCATCACTAATCCTCCATATACCCCTCCATCACTAATCCTCCATATACCCCTCCATCACTAATCCTCCATATACTCCTCCATCACTATATCCTCCATATACCCTTCATCACTATATCCTCCATATACCCCTCCATCACTATATCCCCCATATACCCCTCCATCACTAATCCTCCATATACCCCTCATCACTAATCCTCCATATACCCCTCCATCACTAATCCTCCATATACTCCTCCATCACTATATCCTCCATATACCCTTCATCACTATATCCCCCATATACCCCTCCATCACTAATCCTCCATATACCCCTCCATCACTATATCCTCCATATACCCCTCCATCACTAATCCTCCATATACCCCTCCATCACTAATCCTCCATATACCCTCCATCACTATATCCCCCATATACATAACACTATACATATACATAACCCCTACACATATACATAACACTACACATATACATACCCCTACACATATACATAACACTACACATATACATAACCCTATACATATACATAACACTACACATATACATAACACTATACATATACATAACCCTACACATATACATAACCCTACACATATACATAACCCCTACACATATACATAGCCCTATACATATACATAACCCTATACATATACATAACCATACACATATACATAACCCTACACATATACATAACACTATACATATACATAACCCCTACACATATACATAACCCTACACATATACATAACCCCTACACATATACATAACCCTACACATATACATAACCCTACACATATACATAACCCTACACATATACATAACCCTACACATATACATAACACTACACATATACATAACCCTACACATATACATAACACTACACATATACATAACACTACACATATACATAACCCTATACATATACATAACACTACACATATACATAACCCTACACATATAGCCAACACATAACCCTATACATATACATAACCCTACACATATACATAACACTACACATATACATAACCCTACACATATACATAACACTACACATATACATAACCCTATACATATACATAACACTACACATATACATAACCCTACACATATACATAACCCTATACATATAGCCAACACATAACCCTATACATATACATAACCCTACACATATAGCCAACACATAACCCTATACATATACATAACCCTACACATATACATAACACTACACATATATATACCACTACACATATACATAACACTACACATATACATAACCCTATACATATACATAACACTACACATATACATAACCCTACACATATACATAACCCTACACATATAGCCAACACATAACCCTACACATATACATAACCCCTACACATATACATAACCATACACATATACATTACCCTACACATATACATAACACTACACATATAGCCAACACATAACCCTACACATATACATAACCCTATACATATACATAACCCTATACATATACATAACCCTTCACATATACATAACCCTACTCCATCACTAATCCTCCATATACCCTCCATCACTAATCCTCCATATACCCTCCATCACTATATCCTCCATATACCCCTCCATCACTATATCCCCCATATACCCTCCATCACTAATCCTCCATATACCCTCCATCACTATATCCCCCATATACCCCTCCATCACTAATCATCCATATACCCCTCCATCACTATATCCCCCATATACCCCTCCATCACTAATCCTCCATATACCCCTCCATCACTAATCCTCCATATACCCCTCCATCACTATATCCCCCATATACCCCTCCATCACTATATCCTCCATATACCCCTCCATCACTATATCCCCCATATACCCTCCATCACTATATCCTCCATATACCCCTCCATCACTATATCCTCCATATACCCCTCCATCACTATATCCCCCATATACCCCTCCATCACTATATCCTCCATATACCCCTCCATCACTAATCCTCCATATACCCCTCCATCACTATATCCCCCATATACCCCTCCATCACTATATCCTCCATATACCCCTCCATCACTAATCCCCCATATACCCCTCATCACTAATCCTCCACATACCCCTCCATCACTATATCCTCCATATACCCCTCCATCACTAATCCTCCATATACCCCTCCATCACTATATCCCCCATATACCCCTCCATCACTAATCCTCCATATACCCCTCCATCAATAATCCTCCATATACCCCTCCATCACTATATCCTCCATATACCCCTCCATCACTAATCCTCCATATACCCTCCATCACTAATCCTCCATATACCCTCCATCACTATATCCTCCATATACTCCTCCATCACTATATCCCCCATATACCCTCCATCACTAATCCCCCATATACCCCTCCATCACTAATCCCCCATATACTCCTCCATCACTAATCCTCCATATACCCTCCATCACTATATCCTCCATATACTCCTCCATCACTATATCCCCCATATACCCTCCATCAATATATCCTCCATATACCCCTCATCACTAATCCTCCATATACCCCTCCATCACTAATCCCCCATATACCCTCCATCAATATATCCTCCATATACTCCTCCATCACTATATCCCCCATATACCCCTCCATCACTATATCCCCCATATACCCTCCATCACTAATCCTCCATATACCCCTCCATCACTAATCCTCCATATACCCCTCCAGCACTAATCCTCCATATACCCCTCATCACTAATCCCCCATATACCCTCCATCAATATATCCTCCATATACCCCTCCATCACTATATCCTCCATATACCCTCCATCACTAATCCTCCATATACCCTCCATCAATATATCCTCCATATATCCCTCCATCACTAATCCTCCATATACCCCTCCATCACTAATCCTCCATATACCCCTCCATCACTATATCCTCCATATACTCCTCCATCACTATATCCCCCATATACCCCTTCATCACTAATCCCCCATATACCCCTCCATCACTAATCCTTCATATACTCCTCCATCACTAATCCTCCATATACCCCTCCATCACTAATCCTCCATATACCCCTCCATCACTAATCCTCCATATACCCCTCCATCACTATATCCTCCATATACCCCTCCATCACTAATCCTCCATATACCCCTCCATCACTAATCCTCCATATACCCCTCCATCACTAATCCTCCATATACCCCCCCATCACTAATCCTCCATATACCCCTCCATCACTAATCCTCCATATACTCCTCCATCACTATATCCTCCATATACCCTTCATCACTAATCCTCCATATACCCCTCCATCACTAATCCTCCATATACCCCTCCATCACTAATCCTCCATATACCCCTCCATCACTAATCCTCCATATACCCCTCCATCACTAATCCTCCATATACTCCTCCATCACTATATCCTCCATATACCCTTCATCACTATATCCTCCATATACCCCTCCATCACTATATCCCCCATATACCCCTCCATCACTAATCCTCCATATACCCCTCATCACTAATCCTCCATATACCCCTCCATCACTAATCCTCCATATACCCCTCCATCACTATATCCTCCATATACCCTTCATCACTATATCCCCCATATACCCCTCCATCACTAATCCTCCATATACCCCTCCATCACTATATCCTCCATATACCCCTCCATCACTAATCCTCCATATACCCCTCCATCACTAATCCTCCATATACCCTCCATCACTATATCCCCCATATACCCTCCATCACTAATCATCCATATACCCCTCCATCACTAATCCTCCATATACCCCTCCATCACTATATCCCCCATATACCCCGCCATCACTAATCCTCCATATACCCCTCCATCACTAATCCCCCATATACCCTCCATCACTATATCCCCCATATACCCTCCATCACTAATCCTCCATATACCCCTCCATCACTATATCCTCCATATACCCCTCCATCACTAATCCTCCATATACCCCTCCATCACTATATCCTCCATATACCGCTCCATCACTAATCCTCCATATACCCCTCCATCACTATATCCCCCATATACCCCTCCATCACTAATCCTCCATATACCCCTCCATCACTATATCCTCCATATACCCCTCCATCACTAATCCCCCATATACCCTCCATCACTAATCCTCCATATACCCCTCCATCACTATATCCTCCATATACCCTCCATCACTAATCCTCCATATACCCCTCCATCACTATATCCTCCATATACCCCTCCATCACTAATCCTCCATATACCCATCCATCACTAATCCTCCATATACCCTTCATCACTAATCCCCCATATACCCCTCCATCACTATATCCTCCATATACCCTTCATCACTAATCCCCCATATACCCCTCCATCACTATATCCCCCATATACCCTCCATCACTAATCCTCCATATACCCTCCATCACTAATCCTCCATATACCCCTCCATCACTAATCCTCCATATACCCTCCATCACTATATCCCCCATATACCCCTCCATCACTATATCCTCCATATACCCCTCCATCACTATATCCCCCATATACCCCTCCATCACTATATCCTCCATATACCCCTCCATCACTATATCCCCCATATACCCCTCCATCACTAATCCCCCATATACCCCTCCATCACTATATCCTCCATATACCCTTCATCACTATATCCCCCATATACCCCTCCATCACTAATCCTCCATATACCCCTCCATCACTATATCCTCCATATACCCCTCCATCACTATATCCTCCATATACCCCTCCATCACTATATCCTCCATATACCCCTCCATCACTAATCCTCCATATACCCCTCCAGCACATTACCTGGCTGTCTGCCCATGTTTCCTTGTTTGCCCAGTCCTTGTGGGTACGGATATACCACCACTGGATCTCCAGCGAGTAGGGGATGTCACCGCTGCCACGGAAGGAACACGCCATCTCCACGTCTTCTCCAGGGTGCGCGCTAACATCATGTGGGATTTCCGTGAACAAAGCTGAAATATGAAAGAAACGATAGAAATAGTTCAAACAGCTATTTAAAAATGATATGTATCACGGTCTGCGCCCGCCCTGCTTCCTCCAGAATGATTGACAGCCAGCAGCCTGTACACACAGCAGCCGCCAGTGAGAGGGGCGGGCGCAGATAGTGTGATAGACCCGCCTCTGAACGATTCTCCTGAAGATGCCGGATCCCACAGCAGCATGGAGGGCAAGTATATACTGCTGAAGGAGACTGGCAGCACGCATACATACATATCCCAGAACTCAATATACGTATACCAGCTGTATATCATACTCAGAGCTGCAGAGCCAGGAGATAAAACAAATTATGACTTCCTGCAAAGTTATAAAATCATGTTTTCCTTCCGAGATAAAGTGTCATGAAAGTTGTGCTGTGCTGCAGTATGTGGGCCTCTTCTGTCCCCTACATGACTGATGTGCAGGGTTTCCCTTCCAGCACTGACCCTCAGGCATCCATCATGCAGGGAGGGGTGGGGGAGGGAGGAGGCATGCATGCTGCAGTATGTGAGCCTCTTCTGTCCCCTACATGACTGATGTGCAGGGTTTCCCTTCCAGCACTGACCCTCAGGCATCCATCATGCAGGGAGGGGTGGGGGAGGGAGGAGGCATGCATGCTGCAGTAGTATGTTAGCCTCCTCTGTCCCCTACATGACTGATGTGCAGGGTTTCTCTTCCAGCACTGAGCCTCAGGCATCCATCATGTAGGGAGGGGTGGGGGAGGGAGGAGGCATGCATGCTGCAGTGTGTGAGCCTCCTCTGTCCCCTACATGACTAATGTGCAGGGTTTCCCTTCCAGCACTGACCCTCAGGCATCAATCATGTAGGGAGGGGTGGGGGAGGGAGGAGGCATGCATGCTGCAGTATGTGAGCCTCCTCTGTCCCCTACATGACTGATGTGCAGGGTTTCCCTTCCAGCACTGACCCTCAGGCATCCATCATGCAGGGAGGGGTGGGGGAGGGAGGAGGCATGCATGCTGCAGTAGTATGTTAGCCTCCTCTGTCCCCTACATGACTGATGTGCAGGGTTTCCCTTCCAGCACTGAGCCTCAGGCATCAATCATGCAGTTTTGTCCCCGGTGACCCCCTTTACCATAAGGGAAACCCCTTATAAACAGGCCTCTTCCGGGTCAGACTCTCCTGTTTCCTTCAGGAGATACCCGGTTCCCCTCTGTGTTTATTGGAGAAGCTGATGTTTATCCTAACCTGTAATCTCCTTAGAGGCACGCCGGGCATGCTGGTTGTCTATGAGGCTGCATACACCTGATCATAGACTGACCGTACTGGATCATCTCTATGAATCTCCCATAGGACGTTGCGGCTGCAGCCGGTCGGGGACACCAGCACAGTCTGTAGCACGGTGTAGTCAGTCGCTCCCGGCCGCCATGGTGTCCTGCTGCAATAATCCCATCATTCCGCTGGACTAATTCTACGCTAGCTGCGGCATGGCGCTCTCCGGCATTTATGGTGAGCACCGCGCAGGAACCTTGTTCACCGTAACCGCGTGTTAGGGTCAGATTAGCGGGAACGCAGCCACTTCATCATTGGGGCTGATAATGCACAGAGGTCGGCCATACATCATACTGGCGGCCATTATCCCCTATGTCCCCTTGGCACCTGTTCCCACCGTTCTTCCCTCACATCTTTCTTCCCGTCTTCGCCCTCGGTTTCTCCCCCCCCCCCCCCCCCCCCCCCCCCCCCCCCCCCGTCTCTGGCTCCTTAGCCGTAGTATTTAGTTTCCCTTCAAGGGCCGCAGCGCACCATCTGTCAACAGAGCCGTAAAAATCTGAAACATGCAGAGGGGGAAGAGCCTGCAGCACGGGGAGAAGGGGGAGCGATACCGAGAGACTGATGGAGAGACCAAGCGTCTGCAGCAACGCATCAAACCTTACACCCTGCATAAGGCAATGCGACAGCCGCAGATCCAGAGCAGCAGCAGAAACGGCAACGGTGAAGAATAACGGCGGAAAGGGCGCGCAATAGAAAATACAGGACTTTGTCTTACAATTCCAGGGACCTGGGTTCAAATCCAATCCGGACAAAATCTGCAAGGAGTCCCGATAAGTTGCTGCTAAAGTACTATTTGGCTGACTGCTACTAAATAGTCAAATGGGCGGGGACTTTATTACATAATCGGGTGTGACTGCTAGTCTCAGGGGTGTCATTGGGAGCTCATAATCATCCCTCCCCCTAACCGGATCCACGCCCCCTCAGCCTACTAACCACACCCACAATACAGTTCCCGCCCATCTGACTATTCAGTATATTCAACCAAATGCTAAGACCCCCTATAGATCTAGAATGGTGGGCTTGTAGCAAAGAAGAAAAAACACTGCTGGGATCAGGAAATACTGAACGACAATAATGATCAACAGAGTAATGTATGGCTGCAGCACGACTCCCATATAGGAATACACGCCCCCCATATGGGAATACACGCCCCCATATGGGAATACACGCCCCCATATGGGAATACACGCCCCCATATGGGAATACACGCCCCCATATGGGAATACACGCCCCCTGTATGGGAATACACGCCCCCTGTATAGGAATCCACACCTCCTGTATAGTAATCCATGCCCCCGTATGGGAATCCACGCCCCCCTCTCTAGGAATCCACACCCCCTTTATGGGAATCCACGCCCCCTCTCTGGGAATCCACGCCCCCTCTCTGGGAATCCACGCCCCCTGCATGGGAATCCACGCCCCCTGTATGGGAATCCACGCCCCCTGTATGGGAATCCACGCCCCCTGTATGGGAATCCACGCCCCCTGTATGGGAATCCACGCCCCCTGTATGGGAATCCACGCCCCCTGTATGGGAATCCACGCCCCCTGTATGGGAATCCACGCCCCCTGTATGGGAATCCACGCCCCCTGTATGGGAATCCACGCCCAATCCAGGGGGGGAAGTATCATCTGTGCAGTTTCCTTGTACAGGTGTCAATTATCACACACCCCGCTTATTGCTTCTCCTGTGCGGGATGTATTATTAGGCACCGTGCACTGATAATTTGTGCATAATTTCTACCTAAAGTAGCTCGGATAAGCAAGTGTGCCAGGGTAGCAGTAAAGTACAAAAAAAATTGCACTTAATAAATGACAAGAATAATGCAGCTTACCTGACCCCCCCCCCCCCCACTCCGGGCAGAAAATCTGAGGGGAGGTGAACATGATGTGAACTGGGGAAATCATTTACCTTGATTAATTATGAGCAAAAAAATTCACCTTGTGCAAAAATTCTGTATTAGCCAAAATGAACAGCGTCAAAAAAATCAGCGGTGATCTACAAAGTTACATCCCGTGCAGCCGCCGCACAGGATCAGCAGCACAGGAGACGTCTAGAACGCTCAGCAGATACACGCTGATCCTCGAGGTCTACATCACCGGCGACAGAACAGACTAAGGGCCCTATTACACGGGGCGATTATCGTTCAAAAAATCGTTAGATCATTCGGATTTGAACGATAATCGTTTAGTGTAATAGCAGACTATTATACGACCAACGAGAAATCGTTAGTTGTTAGATAGAATTTGGATCTATTTTTATCGATGATCGTTCGCATGGAATAAGACGAACGCAAGTAGCGACAAACGCAATAGCGACAACAATACGACCACAAGAACCATCCTAAGTAACGATCATTGTTCCGTGTAATTGGGTGAACGATTTCAGGTTGTTCGCCATAGCGGTCGTTTGAGATCGTTTATCGTTAATTGTCGATCGTCGAAAAATTGCTTCATAGTACCCTAAGGGGAGGACAATGTGAGCCGTGTATTGGCCGAGTGCGACCGTCTGGCTTCCTTGTATACTGGTCATCACTAATAAGGGGTCCGCAGTCTACCCTGTTATCTAGTATGGAGACCACCGTAAATGCTGTGTGATAAATGTTACACTATAGCACACCTAGCACACTATACCGCAGACTGCTAGGACCACTTCCACCTCCGTATTAGTGGTTCCACGTGTTTTCTCCTCTACGTGTTGTTGTGCATCTCTCTTCTCCCTGATGAACCCTATAACTAAGGGGAAACACGTTGGGGATCTAGAGAATTTTGGGGACTGAATTTATGTTGTTTAATAACAGGACCTAGACTCAAGTCCACGGCACAGGATGGGCAACACTAGAGAAGTCCAGGGTAAGGCCGGGGATGGGGGTCACCTGTAGAGATAGATTGTATAGGGTGTGTAGAGCTTATAATAAAAGGCTTTATTTTACACTGATATTTTTTGTTTCCCCCGTGAACCAGCCCCACCAGGGACATAAAGTGCCCCCACAGGAAAGGGAGACGGCAGTCTACTTATTGCACAGCTGAAGGTATCACAAGGGTTAATGTTCCACTTGTTTCTGGTCATTGTTGTCCAACCCTTAGGCTGGGTACACACAACACAACAACCTATCAAACACTTAGGTTCAGCTTGTTCCAGAAGCTTCCCCACCAATGGGAGACAGGTCCCGTCTACTACTATAAAAGCTCCCCGAAGGTCCTTAGGTGGGGTTCTCTAGATCAGATCTAGTTTATATCAGTGTGTGTATGGATTGCTGTTCTGGCTGAAGTTTACTCCAGTGCCTGGCCTGGAGGCCAGGTCCTCTGACAGGGTCTCTATGACAGATTCTGTACAGGAGTTATACGGTGCTAAGGGTGGGGTAACTGCCATATAGGACCACCTTGCCTATGTCTGAGATGACTATTCTGTATAAGTCAGGACCTTCCAGTAACACAAAGGTTTGTCTGCAGTGGAGCAAAGTGTGACTAAGCCAAAGTACTCCATTGATCTTCACTCTGCGATCTCGGGGAACCTTGAGTGGCTAGCTATGCCTGGTTGTGCAAGCCTGGGGTTCGTGCTACCAGAACTGGCACTCTGTGATCTGTTCATCAAAGGGCGGTATCCCCTAAACCACCAAGCTTCTACCAAGCCAGTCACCGTGACAGAGTTCTGATACTGTTTAGGCGAGGCCCCTTAGTAGCCCCCTAGCCTCTTTCACAAGTCGAGTCTAATCAAACCAAACCTTAACCTAACCTGAAAAGTAAACCAAGTACACAGAACCTACTTATATACCTCAAGTACTCAGTGTTGTCCGCCAGGAGAAGGACTATAGTTATTGTGGTGTCCCACCACGGGTGTTGCTGGTTTATAAAACCCTCGCAAAAGTCTGTACTCTTAGTAAAAGTGCTAATGAAGTGTAATGTAAGTTTTGCCACTAGATGTCGCTAGTTTGTATATCTTGTATATAAGTATCGCACAGCTGTAGTACTCAACAATAATAGCACCAATGAGAGCTCTTTTCTCCACCTATCTCTATTCTCCTCCTACTTTTGCACTCTCTTCTCCACCACTCACAGGAGGTATTACATACCCTGTAGGAAGTTGTCACATGGGGAGAGGGAGGAGTGAGGTAGCGGACAGACACATAGACACTAGTTTCTTAAAAGCAGCACTTCTACTCACTATGCAGTGCTAAACACTCACAGAGGGGACAAGTCGGAGATCATTCCAGCCCACGCCGTGAACATATATAAAGGTGCAAGACAGTATCCTGAAAGCAAGAGGAACTGATCCGGATAGAGTAAAGTTGCTACGGGCATATGTACTCTATCTAGCAGGTGTAACCAGGAAAACCTGACTACTCTGCTAAACCCAGGTAACAAGGTCTGGGGCTCGTGTCACCCTAGGAGGACGGGTCTCCCGACACTGTACGGCAATAGGTGGTATAAAGACAGAAGTCAAAACACAAGAACAAGTATTCTCTCTACTGTCAAGTATTCTACTGCTAAAGTTCCAGCAGAGCACATTACTACTTGTGTTGGGACTTTCACGACCTACTCCTCTCCTCTGTACTCACTCTACTTCTCAGCATGCAACCAAGCCAGCACGGCTAAGCGCCCAAGGGACCCCCTCACAGCCCGACAGGTCACCGAACACAGGGGAAAGGGTATAGCTAGCCTCCCTAAAATAAAAACAGGTGTGCCTCCATACCTGTGTGCCCAACCAGCACTGACGTCACTACAGCCTACCATCTGGCTGAGCTACAGTATATCCCGACCAACCACCACAGTAGTGGCGTCACACAGTACCATCTGGCTGAGCTACAGTATATCCCGACCAACCACCACAGTAGTGGCGTCACACAGTACCATCTGGCTGAGCTACAGTATATCCCGACCAACCACCACAGTAGTGGCGTCACACAGTACCATCTGGCTGAGCTACAGTATATCCCGACCAACCACCACAGTAGTGGTGTCACACAGTACCATCTGGCTGAGCTACAGTATATCCCGACCAACCACCACAGTAGTGGTGTCACACAGTACCATCTGGCAAATGACCGGTCAAACACCATAGTGGTGCACCACATTATTATACTGCACCTTACTGCCAAAAGTACTATTTTTGTATCGCACTGAAGATTTGCACCAGTTTTTGCTGTTCAACCTGTTTAAGAACTTATGATTACTCTGTCCTCGCACCTACACCTGTTCTATCTTTTACAAAGTCATGTGTCAGTATACCTGGGGGTGGGCATACCACAGCTGGCCATCCTGATAAGTGCCTAGTTGGTACACCTAACCCCTAGCCCACGGGCGTAACTAGAATTGGCTGGGCCCCATAGCAAACTTTTGATTGGGCCCCCAAACTGACCACTAAACCGTCAAGTGTAGTCAAAACTACATAACTGCAAGCGCTGGTCAGGAGTACTTGCAGTTAAAGGGACAATTGCAAAATACCGTAGACCAGCTCGGCCAATGGGTGCTGCAAATGATGATGGCTCAGGGGGTCCAGTATATTGCAGGAGCAGGCTATGGGGCCCCCTGATGCAGCAAGCCCCATAGCAACCGCTATGGCTGCTATAGTGGAAGTTACGCCCCTGACCTAGCCCCTAGCACTTAGCCCCTCGCCCCTAACAACTAGCACCTAACAACTAGCCCCTAACACCTTACACCTAGCCCTTAACACCTTACACCTAGCCCTTAACACCTTACACCTAGCCCCTAACACCTTACACCTAGCCCCTAACACCTTACACCTTAACACCTAGCCCCTAACACCTTACACCTAGCCCTTAACACCTAGCCCCTAGTAGCCCCAGATTACTGCATATGGGGCAGTAACAAAAGGGGTAGATAATAGCGCTATATATCAGGGAAAGCTGCCAATATGATACTCCTTACAAGAAGGTACAAAGCGGTATTGAACCTCCAGTATTTTTGGCATTTCAGGTTCCTTTAAGGAGTCAGCAATCATCATAAAGGGCAAAACTAGATTTAAAAAAAAATAATCATGGGCCAATATCCTCTTCTAGTCTGGGTTGTAAGTTGGTGCTTGAGGGGGTCAGAGTTCATATCTGGTTTATATATATCTCACCGCCTCACACGTCTCAGAAGAACAGTGCCGGAGAGTATATTAGATCTAGTGCTCAGTTATTTTACCTTTATACTCTTCATCCCTCGAGAGCGGAGGGTTCGCGGCCCGGGAGCTATACACGTATATATATACAATACTTCCCAAGATGAATTTGTTTCTTGTATTCCCAATGTAACGCTGCCGCTCTGACATTTGCCAGAAGGGTTCTAGGAGATTGTACATGAGGTCTCCTCCGGCTCCAGAACTTTCTATAACCTGCAGCCAATGGCTGGGGATCTATACTGGGGGATTGGACGCCATAATCTAAACTGATCCGGGAAAATGAAAAGAAACCAAAGAAATGGGGAAAAGTGACAGAGGTACTAAAAGATGTCAGAGAACGAAGGACAGCGAGAGAACAACAGCGAACGTAATGAGAAGAAGAGAACGGCAGAGGGTGAGGGGTGACGGAGGAAGATGGAGAAGAAGTAAGGGTGGAAGCAGGAAAGGATAGATAGGCAAAGGGAAGATCTAGGAGAAAAGAGAGAAGGAAGGAGGAGAAGGGAGAGCGAGGGGAAGGAGGGGAGAGGAGAGCGAGGGGAAAGAGGAGAGGGGAGAGCGAGGGGAAGGAGGAGAGGGGAGAGCGAGGGGAAGGGGGAGAGGGGAGAGCGAGGGGAAGAAGGAGAGGGGAGAGCGAGGGGAAGGAGGAGAGGGGAGAGCGAGGGGAAGGAGAGAGGGGAGAGCGAGGGGAAGAAGGAGAGGGGAGAGCGAGGGGAAGGAGGAGAGGGGAGAGCGAGGGGAAGGAGAGAGCGAGGGGAAGGAGGAGAGCGAGGGGAAGGAGAGAGCCAGGGGAAGGAGGAGAGGGGAGAGCGAGGGGAAGGAGGAGAGCGAGGGGAAGGAGGAGAGGGGAGAGCGAGGGGAAGGAGGAGAGCGAGGGGAAGGAGGAGAGGGGAGAGCGAGGGGAAGGAGGAGAGCGAGGGGAAGGAGGAGAGCGAGGGGAAGGAGGAGAGCGAGGGGAAGGAGAGAGCGAGGGGAAGGAGGAGAGCGAGGGGAAGGAGGAGAGCGAGGGGAAGGAGGAGAGCGAGGGGAAGGAGAGAGCGAGGGGAAGGAGAGAGCGAGGGGAAGGAGAGAGCGAGGGGAAGGAGAGAGCGAGGGGAAGGAGAGAGCGAGGGGAAGGAGGAGAGGGGAGAGCGAGGGGAAGGAGGAGAGGGGAGAGCGAGGGGAAGGAGGAGAGGGGAGAGCGAGGGGAAGGAGGAGAGGGGAGAGCGAGGGGAAGGAGGAGAGGGGAAGGAGAGAGCGAGGGGAAGGAGGAGAGGGGAAGGAGAGAGCGAGGGGAAGGAGGAGAGGGGAGAGCGAGGGGAAGGAGAGAGCGAGGGGAAGGAGAGAGCGAGGGGAAGGAGAGAGCGAGGGGAAGGAGAGAGCGAGGGGAAGGAGAGAGCGAGGGGAAGGAGGAGAGGGGAGAGCGAGGGGAAGGAGGAGAGGGGAGAGCGAGGGGAAGGAGGAGAGGGGAGAGCGAGGGGAAGGAGGAGAGGGGAAGGAGGAGAGCGAGGGGAAGGAGGAGAGGGGAGAGCGAGGGGAAGGAGAGAGGGGAGAGCGAGGGGAAGGAGGAGAGGGGAGAGCGAGGGGAAGGAGAGAGGGGAGAGCAAGGGGAAGGAGGGAAGGAGGAGAGGGGAGAGCGAGGGGAAGGAGAGAGGGGAGAGCGAGGGGAAGGAGGAGAGGGGAGAGCGAGGGGAAGGAGGGGAAGGAGGAGAGGGGAAGGAGGAGAGGGGTGAGCGAGGGGAAGGAGGAGAGGGGAGAGCGAGGGGAAGGGGGAGAGGGGAAGGAGGAGAGGGGAGAGCGAGGGGAAGGAGAGAGGGGAGAGCGAGGGGAAGGAGAGAGGGGAGAGCGAGGGGAAGGAGGAGAGGGGAGAGCGAGGGGAAAGAGGAGAGGGGAGAGCGAGGGGAAGGGGGAGAGGGGAGAGCGAGGGGAAGGAGGAGAGGGGAGAGCGAGGGGAAGGAGGAGAGGGGAGAGCGAGGGAATGGAGGAGAGGGGAGAGCGAGGGGAAGGAGGGGAGAGGAGCGCGAGAGGAAGGTGGAGAGGGGAGAGCGAGGGGAAGGAGGAGAGGGGAGAGCGAGGGGAAGAAGGAGAGGGGAGAGCGAGGGGAAGAAGGAGAGGGGAGAGCGAGGGGAAGGAGGAGAGGGGAGAGCGAGGGGAAGGAGGAGAGGGGAGAGCGAGGGGAAGGGGGAGAGAGGGGAGAGCGAGGGGAAGAAGGAGAGAGGGGAGAGCGAGGGGAAGAAGGAGAGAGGGGAGAGCGAGGGGAAGGAGGAGAGCGAGGGGAAGGAGGAGAGGGGAGAGCGAGGGGAAGGAGGAGAGCGAGGGGAAGGAGGAGAGGGGAGAGCGAGGGGAAGGAGGAGAGAGCGAGGGAATGGAGGAGAGGGGAGAGCGAGGGGAAGAAGGAGAGGGGAGAGCGAGGGGAAGGAGGAGAGGGAAGAGCGAGGGGAAGGAGGAGAGGGAAGAGCGAGGGGAAGGAGGGGAAGGAGGAGAGGGGAGAGCGAGGGGAAGGAGGAGAGGGGAGAGCGAGGGGAAGGGGGAGAGCGAGGGGAAGGAAGAGAGGGGAGAGCGAGGGGAAGAAGGAGAGAGGGGAGAGCGAGGGGAAGAAGGAGAGAGGGGAGAGCGAGGGGAAGAAGGAGAGAGGGGAGAGCGAGGGGAAGAAGGAGAGAGGGGAGAGCGAGGGGAAGGAGGAGAGCGAGGGGAAGGAGGAGAGGGGAGAGCGAGGGGAAGGAGGAGAGGGGAGAGCGAGGGAATGGAGGAGAGGGGAGAGCGAGGGGAAGGAGAGAAGGGAGAGCGAGGGGAAGGAGAGAGGGGAGAGCGAGGGGAAGGAGGAGAGGGGAGAGCGAGGGGAAGGAGGAGAGGGGAGAGCGAGGGGAAGAAGGAGAGGGGAGAGCGAGGGGAGGGGAGAGGGGAGAGCGAGGGGAAGGAGGAGAGGGGAGAGCGAGGGGAAGGAGGAGAGGGGAGAGCGAGGGGAAGGAGAGAGGGGAGAGCGAGGGGAAGGAGGGGAAGGAGAGAGCGAGGGGAAGAAGGAGAGGGGAGAGCGAGGGGAAGGAGGAGAGGGGAGAGCGAGGGGAAGGAAGAGAGGGGAGAGCGAGGGGAAGGAGGAGAGCGAGGGGAAGGAGGAGAGGGGAGAGCGAGGGGAAGGAGGAGAGCAAGGGGAAGGAGGAGAGGGGAGAGCGAGGGGAAGGAGGAGAGGGGAGAGCGAGGGGAAGGAGGAGAGGGAAGAGCGAGGGGAAGGAGGAGAGGGAAGAGCGAGGGGAAGGAGGAGAGGGAAGAGCGAGGGGAAGGAGGAGAGGGAAGAGCGAGGGGAAGGAGGAGAGGGGAGAGCGAGGGGAAGGAGGAGAGGGGAGAGCGAGAGGAAGGGGGAGAGGGAAGAGCGAGGGGAAGGAGGAGAGGGGAGAGCGAGAGGAAGGGGGAGAGGGGAGAGCGAGAGGAAGGGGGAGAGGGGAGAGCGAGGGGAAGGAGAGAGCGAGGGTAAGTAGGAGAGCGAAGGGAGAAAGAGGGGTAGGAGAGGGGAAAGCGAGGGGAGAGCGAGGGAAAGGAGAGGGAAGTGCGTGGGGTAGGAGAGGGGAGAGCGAAAGGAAGAAGACGGGAACATGAGGGGAAGGAGGAGAGAAGCAAAGAGAAGGAGAGGGGAGAGCGAGGGGAAGGAGAGAGGAGCGTGCACCTCAGAGCAGCAGCCGGAAGATTGGAAGAGACAGCTACGGAATTACATATCCAGGGAGATTTGGAGGAAAAAAACAATGTGACAGCAGAACAGAGACAGAAGCGGGTCCATGCCGGGACTTCACAACCTATTACTGAGAGGGAGCGCTCATGGGAGGAAGGAGAAAAAGGAGAAAACAATATAAACCAAGGAGAAAGACAAAGGAAAGGAAAGTCATCGAGCCAAGAGGAGGAAACGTGAGGCCTGACAGTCCCTCCAATAACCTGCGGGGTCTCTAATTCCAAAATCTACATCAATGGCCTCATCTTCATCTTGGTTAAAATTGCCATTTGCTCTATTTTCATTTTTTTTTAAACTATTTCATTAAGAACAGTGACAAGCAACGACCCAAATAAAATTGCAGCGACATAGAGAACATTAAGAGTCGCATGTATAGACAGGATACGGTAAATTCCTGCTGTGCTTTATATATATATGTACAAACAAAACCGTCCGTCCCGACAGAGCTGTCCGCCTCATCATTTTTCTGCTCATTCTTTGTACGTTATGTTCCTCGAAGCCGATGCTGAACTACCCCTCTAACAGGCCTCTCTTGTGATTAGATCTCCCGGGATCTGGATGTTTGTGAGACCAATCCCTAAGTCGATTATTGGAACGGCTTTGGGGGAAAGCAGGTCTCTTTGTAAGGGAAGGAATTTGGACAGACGGCATGGAAGCTTAGAATAAGTTTCCTTATTGCCTCCCAGGGGGCTGGTGTCACAGGTGGGCGGCTGGCGTCCTTGGGTAGGCAGCTCTGGCCTCCCCGGGCAGGTGGCCCTGTGGTGTTGCTATTGGTTACACCCTTCGTAAAAGTCTGTGCTTATTGTACTTGAGTGGTGATGAGTAGTGATAAAGTTTCGCCACTAGATGTCGCAGTATTAGGTATGTGTACTCAGAAGCAGCACGGCTGAAGTATGTAAAGGGTTATTGTTAATTTGTGTGTCACATGGATCTGTGGACCTATGGGAATCTTTTTTTCTTCTATCCTATCATCTCTCACTTTACTTCTTCTAATGCACTCTTCACCCACTCACAGCACACCATAGACACGCTGAGGAAGGAAGTCACATGGGTGACCGGAAGTGTAGTTCAGTCTTAGCCAGATCCCCGTATGGGAAGGAAGCAAGACAAGACACAGCTCAGAGTTTCTTCTCAGTCTATTCTACACGACACTGTACAGTGTTAAACTCCTCACAGAAAAGGACAAGTCAGACACAACCCCAACCCACGCCGTGGACTAGGAGAGTCACAATGCCAGACAGTATCCACAGACGGCAATAAGCTAGAAACTGATCCGGATAGAGCAAAGTTGCTAAGGCAGCGCAGTTGTCAGCAGGAAATCCTCAGCAATCCGCTCATCCCAGGTAACAAGGTCTGGGGCCTTGTGTCACCCTCATAGGGCGGTTCAGCTGACACAGGCACAAGTATTCTCTTCTTCTTCTAAGTATTCTTCTACCTCAGGCATGTCCAAAGTCCGGCCGGAGGGCCATTTGCGGCCCGCGTTCCGAACTTTTACGGCCCCCCAGGTATCCAGCTTGCTATTATCTGCCTGTGTTATAAAGCATATAGCATGTAGCATGTAAAATGGTCGGCCCTCGCACATGTTCACTTCATCAAATTTGGCACTCTTCGAAAAAAATTTGGACATGCCTGTTCTACCTCATCCTCCAACATCCTGGAAGAGTTGGGACTTTCACGACATCCTCCTCTCTGCTACTCTGCATCGCTCCACACTCTACTGGTTGCTGTATCATCAAGTGTCTTATAAAGTGCTTTATCAAGGGAACTATTATGTACCGTACCCTGTCAAAGCAAAGCTGTATAACTTGCTGCACACAAATATTTCTCAAGTAAAAAACGAGATTATTTATAATAAAGAGACTCTGTGATTCTTCTCCTCACACCGACACAGTGTACTGTGGGTGGCAGTTCCAATAGTCCGGGAGGGTCACTACACCACTCCGACCAACTGTGATATCACCCCAAGGGACCCCATAGCAGCCCGGCAGGACACTGTCCACAGGGGAACAAGGTACAACCGGCCTTCTAAACTAAAAGCAGTCGTGCCATCACACCTATGTGCCCACCGGACACTAGCGTCACGACAACATCTTAAGGCCCGGCTAAATCTCGGACAACCACTACCAGCGTGGCGTCACACTTTACCACCTAGCAAGTGACCGGCCGTTCCTCTGACATAACACCTGGGGGGCTCACCACACCTCTGGTGTCCACGGGTAGGCGGCTCGCTTTGATATGGGTTGATATGGTTCTTTACCCTTGGTGTGAAGTAATGTGGTCATTTTCTAGCTTCTAGTCGGAGAAGTAGCCAGTGTAACCAGAGCGGCTAAATGGTAGATCCTTACAAGAGGTATTTGTAATCCCCGTATGGGTTTCGGGAGACGTCATTTTTTGTAATTCTGGGCGGCTTCCCCTTCTATAGGATGAATCCTGTCTGTAGCGTTGTACATCCGTCTTATAAGAATCTGAAGGGTTCGGAGCAGCCACGGAAGCCTGGAAAGCTGACCATTTCTATCTGGTGCGCTCTGCCCGACGGCCAAAGCAGCAAATAGTCATCAGTGGGAGATTTGTTTAGTTTGTAGCTTAGTTTATGGAGGAAACGCGCAGAGCTATGCGTCTTGCACACAAGCCATTGTGATTGCCTGAGAAGTTTCTGTGGAGATGGAAAGACAAAGGAACCAAGAAGAAGGGGGACTGGGAGTGTGGGAGCCGAGAGGAGGTGAGTATAGCTTATCATTTTTTTCAACCCTCAGCCGTGGAGTAAACTTTTGTTTTTCTTAGGAAAACCCGCCCTCCACCATGTACAACTAAAGTATTAAAGGAGAAGTCCAGCAAAATTTTTGTTAAAGTATTGTATTGCCCCCCAAAAGTTATAAAAATCCCCAATATAGACTTATTACAGGAAATGCACATAAAGAGCTTTTTTTCCCTGCACTTACTACTGCATCAAGGCTTCACTTCCTGGGTAACATGGTGATGTCACTTCCTGGATAACACGGTGATGTCACTTCCTGGATAACACGGTGATGTCACTTCCTGGATAACACGGTAATGTCACTTCCTGGATAACACGGTGATGTCCCTTCCTGGATAACATGGTGGTGTCACTTCCTGGGTAACATGGTGATGTCACTTCCTGGATAACACGGTGATGTCACTTCCTGGATAACACGGTGATGTCACTTCCTGGATAACATGGTGATGTCACTTCCTGGATAACATGGTGATGTCCGACCCGACTCCCAGAGCTGTGCGGGCTGTGGCTGCTGCAGAGGATGATGGCAGAGGGATGCTCAATCTCCCTCCAGTGCCCTGTGTCTCTCAGTGTCCCCCTGCCATCATCCTCTCTAGCAGCCACAACCATGTTATCCAGGAAGTGACATCACCATGTTATCCAGGAAGTGACATCACCATGTTATCCATGGAATGACATCTCCATGTTATTCAGGAAGTGGCATCACTATGTTATCCAGGGAGTGACGTCACCGTGTTATTCAGAAAGTGACATCACTGTGTTATCCAGGAAGTGAGACCACCATGTTATCCAGGAAATGACATCACCATGTTATCCAGGAAGTGACATCACCATGTTATCCAGGAAGTGACGTCGCCATGTTATCCACGAAGTGACGTCACCGTGTTATTCAGGAAATGACATCACCATGTTATCCAGGAAGTGACATCACCATGTTATCCAGGAAGTGATGTCGCCATGTTATCCAGGAAGTGACGCCACCGTGTTATCCAGGAAGTGACATCACCGTGTTATCCAGGAAGTGACACCACCATGTTATCCAGAAAGTGAAACCACCATGTTATCCAGGAAGTGACATCACCATGTTATCCATGGAATGACATCTCCATGTTATCCAGGAAGGGAAGCCTTGATGCAGAAGTGCAGGAAAAAAAGCACTTTTTAAGCATTTCCTGTAATAAGTGTATATTGGGGATTTGTATAACTTTTGGGGGGCAACACAATACTTTAATAAAATTTTAGTCGGACTTCTCCTTTAAGCCAGGGATCCCAAAGCTTGCATCTAGACCCTCCATGATATCACTACTTCAGATGTAATCACAGTCTCCAGCCTTCATTGTCCGTGCTCTATTGCTAGATACGTCCATACTCTAGAATCCATCATACCCACCAGCGGGCGCACAGTCCGTCACAGGGAGCCACACACAGAGGACTTTCTATGTAAACCCTACCAGGCCCCTTAACATCACCTATAGGCCCCTGCCTACCATCAGGCATCCTAATGGGCCAGGAGTAAGGGCCCAGACATTGTACCCCCCCACCCCCCGGCTGCTGCTATTATAATACACTGGAGCGCACCGACAGCGATAGGAGTCGGAGACGTCTGTAATATCCGGCCTGTGCGTCACTTATAGGAAGACGCCATAATAGACCACGGATTACTCCTCGTGACCTCACCACGACCTCAGTCACTCACAGCACAAATAGAAAGAAAAAGGTATAATAGTAAATTTGGTGTAGGCCATAATAACCGCCTGTAACCTAGCAACGCGGTTGATTGCGTCTTATTATGGGATTATTATACGTACGATGTCAGATTACTGTATAATGATACTAAATATGGAGACATTTCATCAACACTAAAGCTCCGAGAACGGCTACAAGACAGGGGGGATGTGTGATGTACAGGGGGGGGATGTGTGATGTACAGGGGGGGGATGTATGATGTACAGGGGGGGTGATGTACAGGGGGGATGTGTGATGTACAGGGGGGGATGTGTGATGTACAGGGGGGGGGGTGATGTACAGGGTGGGATGTGTGATGTACAGGGGGGGATGTGTGATGTACAGGGGGGGTGTGATGTACAGGGGGGGTGTGATGTACAGGGGGGATGTGTGATGTACAGGGGGGATGTGTGATGTACAGGGGGATGTGTGATGTACAGGGGGGGGGGGTGATGTACAGGGGGGATGTGTGATGTACAGGGGGGGATGTGTGATGTACAGGGGGGGATGTGTGATGTACAGGGGGGATGTGTGATGTACAGGGGGGATGTGTGATGTACAGGGGGGGATGTGTGATGTACAGGGGGGGTGATGTACAGGGGGGATGTATGATGTACAGGGGGGGTGATGTACAGGGGGGATGTGTGATGTACAGGGGGGATGTGTGATGTACAGGGGGGATGTGTGATGTACAGGGGGTGTGTGATGTACAGGGGGGATGTGTGATGTACAGGGGGGATGTATGATGTACAGGGGGGGGTGATGTACAGGGGGGGGGATGTGTGATGTACGGGGGGGTGATGTACAGGGGGGGGTGATGTACAGGGGGGATGTATGATGTACAGGGGGGGTGATGTGTGATGTACAGGGGGGATGTGTGATGTACGGGAGGGGGGGATGTGTGATGTACAGGGGGGGATGTGTGATGTACAGGGAAGGATGTGTGATGTACAGGGGGGGGATGTGTGATGTACAGGGGGGATGTGTGATGTACAGGGGGGGTGATGTACAGGGGGATGTGTGATGTACAGGGGGATGTGTGATGTACAGGGGGGGATGTGTGATGTACAGGGGGGGATGTGTGATGTACAGGGGGGGATGTGTGATGTACAGGGGGGGATGTGTGATGTACAGGGGGGATGTGTGATGTACAGGGGGGGGATGTGTGATGTACAGGGGGGGGGATGTGTGATGTACAGGGGGGGTGATGTACAGGGGGGATGTGTGATGTACAGGGGGGGATGTGTGATGTACAGGGGGGGGATGTGTGATGTACAGGGGGGGGGGATGTGTGATGTACAGGGGGGGGGATGTGTGATGTACAGGGGGGGGGGATGTGTGATGTACAGGGGGGATGTGTGATGTACAGGGGGGATGTGTGATGTACAGGGGGATGTGTGATGTACAGGGGGGGAATGTGTGATGTACAGGGGGGGATGTGTGATGTACAGGGGGGATGTGTGATGTACAGGGGGGGATGTGTGATGTACAGGGGGGGGATGTGTGATGTACAGGGGGGGATGTGTGATGTACAGGGGGGGGATGTGTGATGTACAGGGGGGGGTGATGTACAGGGGGATGTGTGATGTACAGGGGGGGATGTGTGATGTACAGGGGGGGGGATGTGTGATGTACAGGGGGGATGTGTGATGTACAGGGGGGATGTGTGATGTACAGGGGGGGGATGTGTGATGTACAGGGGGGATGTGTGATGTACAGGGGGGATGTGTGATGTACAGGGGGGGGATGTGTGATGTACAGGGGGGGGATGTGTGATGTACAGGGGGGATGTGTGATGTACAGGGGGGGATGTGTGATGTCCAGGGGGATTGTGTGATGTACAGGGGGGGGGGTGATGTACAGGGGGGATGTGTGATGTACAGGGGGGGGATGTGTGATGTACAGGGGGGGATGGGTGATGTACAGGGGGGGATGGGTGATGTACAGGGGGGATGGGTGATGTACAGGGGGGGGTGATGTACAGGGGGGATGTGTGATGTACAGGGGGGGGATGTGTGATGTACAGGGGGATGTGTGATGTACAGGGGGGATGTGTGATGTCCAGGGGGATTGTGTGATGTACAGGGGGGGGGGGTGATGTACAGGGGGGATGTGTGATGTACAGGGGGGGATGGCTGATGTACAGGGGGGGGGTGATGTACAGGGGGGGGTGATGTACAGGGGGGATGTGTGATGTACAGGGGGGGGGATGTGTGATGTACAGGGGGATGTGTGATGAACGGCGGGGGGATGTGTGATGAACGGCGGGGGGATGTGTGATGTACAGGGGGGATGTGTGATGTACAGGGGGGGATGTGTGATGTACAGGGGGGGATGTGTGATGTGCAGGGGGGATGTGTGATGTACAGGGGGGGGATGTGTGATGTACAGGGGGGGATGTGTGATGTACAGGGGGGGGATGTGTGATGTACAGGGGGGGATGTGTGATGTCCAGGGGGATTGTGTGATGTACAGGGGGGGGTGATGTACAGGGGGGGGGGTGATGTACAGGGGGGATGTGTGATGTACAGGGGGGATGTGTGATGTACAGGGGGGATGTGTGATGTACAGGGGGGATGTGTGATGTACAGGGGGGGATGTGTGATGTACAGGGGGGGATGTGTGATGTACAGGGGGGATGTGTGATGTACAGGGGGGATGTGTGATGTACAGGGGGGATGTGTGATGTACAGGGGGGGGGTGATGTACAGGGGGGATGTGTGATGTACAGGGGGGATGTGTGATGTACAGGGGGGATGTGTGATGTACAGGGGGGATGTGTGATGTACAGGGGGATGTGTGATGAACGGCGGGGGGGATGTGTGATGAACGGCGGGGGGGATGTGTGATGTACAGGGGGGGATGTGTGATGTACAGGGGGGATGTGTGATGTACAGGAGGGGGGTATGTGTGATGTACAGGGGGGATGTGTGATGTACAGGAGGGGGGGATGTGTGATGAACGGTGGGGGGGATGTGTCATGTACAGGGGGGATGTGTGATGTACAGGGGGGCTGTGTGATGTACGGGAGGGGGGGGCTGTGTGATGTACAGGGGGGATGTGTGATGTACAGGGGGGGGATGTGTGATGTACAGGAGGGATGTGTGATGTACAGGGGGGGATGTGTGATGTACGGGAGGGGGGGATGTGTGATGTACAGGAGGGATGTGTGATGTACAGGGGGGATGTGTGATGTACAGGGGGGATGTGTGATGTACAGGGGGGATGTGTGATGTACGGAAGGGGGGATGTGTGATGTACAGGGGGGATGTGTGATGTACGGAAGGGGGGATGTGTGATGTACAGGGGGGGTGTGATGTACAGGGGGATGTGTGATGAACGGCGGGGGGGATGTGTGATGTACAGGGGGATGTGTGATGTACAGGGGGGGATGTGTGATGTACAGGGGGATGTGTGATGAACGGCGGGGGGATGTGTGATGTACAGAAGGGATGTGTGAAGTACAGGGGGTATGTGTGATGTACAGGGGGGATGTGTGATGTACAGGGGGGGATGTGTGATGTACAGGGGGGGATGTGTGATGTACAGGGGGGATGTGTGATGTACAGGGGGGATGTGTGATGTACAGGGGGGATGTGAGATGTACAGGGGGGGGATGTATGATGTACGGGAGGGGGGATGTGTGATGTACAGGGGGTGTGTGATGTACAGGGGGGATGTGTGATGTACAGGGGGGATGTGTGATGTACAGGGGGGATGTGTGATGTACAGGGGGGATGTGTGATGTACAGGAGGGATGTGTGATGTACAGGGGGGGGGATGTGTGATGTACGGGAGGGGGGGATGTGTGATGTACAGGAGGGATGTGTGATGTACAGGGGGGGATGTGTGATGTACGGGAGGGGGGGATGTGTGATGTACGGGAGGGGGGGATGTGTGATGTACAGGGGGGGGGATGTGTGATGTACAGGGGGGATGTGATGTACAGGGGGGATGTGTGATGTACAGGGGGGATGTGTGATGTACAGGGGGGGATGTGTGATGTACGGGAGGGGGGGATGTGTGATGTACAGGAGGGATGTGTGATGTACAGGGGGGATGTGTGATGTACAGGGGGGATGTGTGATGTACAGGGGGTGTGTGATGTACAGGGGGGATGTGTGATGTACAGGGGGGGATGTATGATGTACGGTGGGGGGATGTATGATGAGGATCTGTTATGTACGGTCAGGGGGATGTATGATGAGGATGTGTGATGTACGGCGGGGGGTGTATGATGAGGATCTGTTATGTACGGTCAGGGGGATGTATGATGAGGATGTGTGATGTACAGTGGAGAGGATGTATGATGTATGATGAGGATGTATGATGTACGGCAGGGGTGTATGATGTATGATGAGGATGTATGATGTATGATGAGGATGTGTGATGTATGGCGGGGGGTGTATGATGAGGATGTATGATGTATGTGTAATTATTCAGTGATCTGATCTGTTCTGCAGGAGACATCTTATGTGTACAGGGCCCAAAAAGAAGGATCAGTCACACTGCTGTAACCTGTCTGATCAGTAGATGCCGGGTCAGTCAGTCTGCAGCCCATCCTAGGAGTGCGGACCAGCGCTCAGTGTACAGGGGTCCCAGCTCTCCCAGCACTGGAGAAGTACATAGCAGTGCAGGGTTAGAGGATGTTGTACCCCAATACATGCGTATCCCCTCCCCCAGGACCGGTCTATGGAGCCTGCCCTGTATAATATGTATGATAGAGGGGAGACGGGAGAGATGGGTCACCATAGATACACACCGCATGCAGGGAGGTGGGTAACAGCGCCACCAACTGCCTCCTTAGTGTATTACATCCAGTGGGTGGAGCTATTATAATGAGCTCCCCATATAAGGCAGCGGCTAGTGGAAACATCCAGTGGGTGGAGCTATTATAATGAGCTCCCCATATAAGGCAGCGGCTAGTGGAAACATCCAGTGGGTGGAGCTATTATAATGAGCTCCCCATATAAGGCAGCTGTGACAGGAAGTAGTTGAGGGAGGTTGTGGTTATGTTATCATCACAAGCTGTGAGGAGATGTTGATATACAGTCTGATGTGAACGTAGCCTTAGGGTCTATTCACACGTCAGTATATTTTCCAATCCACAATTTTGAATCCGTTAGCAATACACAAATTTTCATCCGTATTGCATCTGTAAATACGGACCCCATAGAGTTGTATTGGCTGTGTCAGTGGAGGAGGTTCTGTCTTTTTTTTTGCGGAGCGGATTGCAGCCCAGTACACAACACGGATGTGTGTATGGGTCCATTGAAATACATTGGTTGAGTAAGGCCCTATACGTGTGAATAGGGCCTTACTCATCCAGGTAATCTGAGGGGTGATCCCTCCTCATATCCTTACTAACATGGAGGCTTACCGCCCAGATAACACTAAATAGACTCCATCACTACTGATCCATCTTACAAAGGGCGACTCCGCATACAAACTCCATATTACCACACTAATTCTTCTCACCAGCACAAGTCACCCTCCCCGACCAACAGCCATATGATATATACCACAGAGAGAGAGACTGTATATAATATGTACATCACAGAGAGAGACGGTATATAATATGTACCTCACAGAGAGACTGTATATGATATGTACCTCACAGAGAGACTGTATATGATATGTACCTCACAGAGAGACTGTATATGATATGTACCTCACAGAGAGACTGTATATGATATGTACCTCACAGAGAGACTGTATATGATATGTACCTCACAGAGAGACTGTATATAATATGTACCTCACAGAGGGAGACTGTATATTGTATGTACCTCACAGAGAGAGACTGTATATGATATGTACCTCACAGAGAGACTGTATATAATATGTACCTCACAGAGAGACTGTATATGTTATGTACCTCACAGAGAGACTGTATATTGTATGTACCTCACAGGGAGACTGTATATGATATGTACCTCACAGAGGGAGACTGTATATGATACATACCACAGAGAGACTGTATATGATATGTACCTCACAGAGAGACTGTATATAATTTGTACCTCACAGAGAGACTGTATATTGTATGTACCTCACAGAGAGACTGTATATAATATGTACCTCACAGAGAGAGACTGTATATGATATATACCACAGAGAGACTGTATATTGTATGTACCTCACAGAGAGACTGTATATAATATGTACCTCACAGAGGGAGACTGTATATGATATATACCACAGAGAGAGAGAGACTGTATATAATATGTACCTCACAGAGAGACTGTATATTGTATGTACCTCACAGAGGGAGGCTGTATATGATATGTACCTCACAGAGAGACTGTATATGATATGTACCTCACAGAGAGACTGTATATGATATGTACCTCACAGAGAGACTGTATATTATATGTACCTCACAGAGACTGTATATGTTATGTATCTCACAGAGAGACTGTATATGTTATGTACCTCACAGAGAGACTGTATATGTTATGTACCTCACAGAGAGACTATATATGATATGTACATCACAGAGGGAGACTGTATATGATATGTACCTCACAGAGAGAGACGGTATATAATATGTACTTCACAGAGAGACTGTATATTGTATGTACCTCACAGAGAGACTGTATATGATATGTACCTCACAGAGAGGCTGTATATGTTATGTACCTCAGAGAGACTATATATGATATGTACCTCACAGATAGAGACTGTATATGATATGTACATCACAGAGGGAGACTGTATATGCTATGTACCTCACAGAGAGAGACGGTATATAATATGTACCTCACAGAGAGACTGTATATGATATGTACCTCACAGAGAGACTGTATATTGTATGTACCTCACAGAGGGAGGCTGTATATGATATGTACCTCACAGAGAGACTGTATATGTTATGTACCTCACAGAGAGACTATATATGATATGTACCTCACAGAGAGACTGTATATGATATGTACCTCACAGAGAGACTGTATATGTTATGTACCTCACAGAGAGACTATATATGATATGTACCTCACAGAGAGAGACTGTATATGATATGTACCTCACAGAGAGACTGTATATGATATGTACCTCACAGAGAGACTGTATATGTTATGTACCTCAGAGAGGCTGTATATGATATGTACCTCACAGAGACTGTATATGTTATGTACCTCACAGAGAGACTGTATATGTTTTGTACCTCACAGAGAGACTGTATATGATATGTACCTCACAGAGAGACTGTATATGTTATGTACCTCACAGAGGGAGACTGTATATGATATGTACCTCACAGAGAGAGAGAGACTGTATATAATATGTACCTCACAGAGAGACTGTATATGATACCACATCACAGTATATGATACATATCACAGCTGCACCTCAAGAGCTGGACTCCCTGTTGTCTGCTTTACTGTGCACCAACATCAAGGACGTCTCCACCATCACCTCAGACAGCAGTAACAGAGAAGGAGAAAAACAAGTATCATCATCACCATCTATAACACCTCAGGGGGAACTACAAGTACCAGCATCACCATCTATAACACCTCAGGGGGAACTACAAGTACCAGCATCCCCATCTATAACACCTCAGGGGGAACTACAAGTACCAGCATCACCATCTATAACACCTCAGGGGGAACTACAAGTACCAGCATCACCATCTATAACACCTCAGGGGGAACTACAAGTACCAGCATCACCATCTATAACACCTCAGGGGGAACTACAAGTACCAGCATCACCATCTATAACGCAGAGGTGCAGTCCCCTCTATAACCTCTGGCACTACTACTCGGCCTGTGATTTATCAGCCATTCTCCCTCGTCCCTGAATTCCCCCCTTTCTTCTGTCTGCTTCACCAGGATCCCCTATTGTGTGAATTGCTGATGCGTCTATGGTGGTGCGGACCCTCAAAGAAGAAGCTGAGCATCATAGCAGGTAGGACCTGGGGGGCTGAATTATTGGGGCCAATTCTACAATCGGGGGGTCTTCCTGTCTGTGTGTGAGGGGGGGGCACACTAAGTGCCTATAATGATGGGAGTCACTCAGTATCACAATGACAGTGTGGATGGACATAAGATCTGATAATCCGGCATGTGATTACCGCCGGCTGGAGAAGCTGGATGCGGCCCTAGGGAGTCCTGGTGGATACAGCCTGTGGCCTATGACTGTCAGGAGGTAACAGGTGGTCTATGGCTGTATCCATTTTCCCTGGACTTCTTCAGCCGCCGGTAATCGGATGCGGCCTGATCGGACTCCCGTGTGCTCCCGCTGCGCTCATCTCTAAGCTTCAGACATCCGACCATATGGATAACAAAGTCACTGAAAATATAAATTATTATGGTAAATAAGGCCGGGTTCACACTGCGGTTTTGTAATCAGTTTTTCCACCAACTTCCATGTTTTTGTGTACGTTAAAAAAATAAATAAATCTTTTTTCATCCTTTTTTTTTTATAATGCATAAATGAAGTAAAACGGATTGCAAAAGCGCAGTGTGAACCCGGCGTAAATATATCTACGATATAGAAGTCTGGAAATGATATGAAGGAAGCAAATAAGAGAGAAGGGAGGACGAATCCAAGGACTAAACGCGGAGCCGGGGAGGTGATGACTCCATGTGCCGCCATCTCAGAGCCAGCGCTGGCCTTCTGGAGGGGCTGCCACACACCGCCTCTCTGTGCCCGGCGAGTAATTATCATAATCCCCAAATCCTGGCACATTAATAAGAGATCAGCGTCATCTATAACCCAAGAGCCACAGACGTGGAGGGAGGGCGACGGCGGCGGCACAAGATTGATGATGGTCGTATCCACGGAAAGAGGCAAAGATGAAAGAAGACAAACACAATGAGATAAAGCCAATGCTCTTCACTGCAGGAATCGCTTACACCGTCCCTGACGTCCAGCAGCAATGACCCCCGTGTTAGGTCATCATCATCAGGCCACCTGCTAATGACCCCCCCATGAGTGATGGAGAAGCCGCTGCCCGATCAGCTCCTATCAGCGCTCCGCAAATGAGCCGTCACAAGTTCATTAGGTTGCAGCATCTTCTTAATAGCCTCCTAATTAATATTTAGCTGTCTAATTAGCTGGCAGCGCCCAGATGTGAGGATTCCATCAAGACGCCTGGACTCACCGCGCCGGATTAACCCTAACCATGCCCAGCTACTCCAAACTAAGGAACAATGGATGGATAGATAGATAGATAGATAGATAGATGGGAGATAGATAGGAGATAGGAGATAGATAGATAGATAGATAGATAGATAGATAGATGATAGATAGATAGATAGATAGATATAAAAGTATATCAGCAGCACAAAATCCTAGTGAGGTGGGTGCCAGTTGTAGTTCCAACCACGAACTCTTTATATATTGAAGTAAATTCAACGGCACTCCAAAGGATAGTGGAAACAAAATTTGTGATTTATTCCAGTGTGCAAATCATACACAGCACAGCAATCTCTCAGAGATTGCTGTGCTGTGTATGATTTGCACACTGGAATAAATCACAAATTTTGTTTCCACTATCCTTTGGAGTGCCGTTGAATTTACTTCAATAGATAGATAGATAGATAGATAGATAGATAGATAGGAGATAGATAGATAGATAGATAGATAGATAGGAGATAGATAGATAGATAGATAGATAGATAGATAGATAGATAGGAGATAGATAGATAGGAGATAGATAGATAGATAGATAGGAGATAGATAGATAGATAGGAGATAGATAGATAGATAGATAGATAGATAGGAGATAGATAGACAGATAGACAGATAGATAGATAGATAGATAGATAGATGATAGATAGATAGATAGATAGATAGATAGATAGGAGATAGATAGATAGATGATAGATAGATAGATAGATAGATAGATAGATAGATAGGAGATAGATAGATAGGAGATATAGATAGATAGATAGATAGATAGATAGCTAGATAGGAGATAGATAGATAGATAGATAGATAGATGATAGATAGATAGATAGATAGATAGATAGATAGGAGATAGATAGATAGATAGATAGATAGGAGATAGATAGATAGATGATAGATAGATAGATAGATAGATAGATAGATAGATAGATAGATAGATAGATAGGAGATAGATAGATAGATAGGAGATAGATAGATAGATGATAGATAGATAGATAGATAGATAGATAGATAGATAGATAGATAGATAGATAGATAGGAGATAGATAGATAGGAGATATAGATAGATAGATAGATAGATAGATAGATAGATAGATAGGAGATAGATAGATAGATAGATAGATAGATAGATAGATAGATAGATAGATAGATGATAGATAGATAGATAGATAGATAGATAGGAGATAGATAGATAGACAGATAGATAGATAGATAGATAGATAGATAGATAGATAGATAGATAGATAGATAGATAGGAGATATAGATAGATAGATAGATAGCTAGATAGGAGATAGATAGATAGATAGATAGATAGATAGATAGATGATAGATAGATAGATAGGAGATAGATAGATAGACAGATAGATAGATAGATAGAAGATATAGATAGATAGATAGATAGATAGATAGATAGATAGATAGATAGATAGATAGATAGATAGGAGATAGATAGATAGATAGATAGATAGATAGATAGATAGATAGATAGGAGATAGATAGATAGATAGATAGATAGATAGATAGGAGATAGATAGATAGATAGATAGATAGGAGATAGATAGATAGATAGATAGATAGATAGATAGATAGGAGATAGATAGATAGATAGATAGATAGATAGATAGATAGATAGGAGATAGATAGATAGATAGATAGATAGGAGATAGATAGATAGATAGATAGATAGGAGATAGATAGATAGGAGACAGATAGGAGATAGATAGATAGGAGATAGATAGATAGATAGATAGATAGATAGATAGATAGATAGATAGATAGGAGATAGATAGGAGATAGATAGGAGATAGATAGATAGGAGATAGATAGATAGATAGATAGATAGATAGTAGATAGATAGATAGATAGATAGATAGATAGATAGATAGGAGATAGATAGATAGGAGACACTCTGAGGGTACAAACCCACACACCGTATACGCAGCTTATTTACTGCTGCGATACGCAGCAAATACGCAACAAACACACAACAAATACGCAGCAGATTAGATCTAAATAACTGGACACAGCATCAAATCTGCACCACCAAATCTGCTTCAAATCTGCTGCGTTTTTGTTGCGTATCTGCTGTGTATACGGTGTGTGGGTTTGTACCCTTAGGGCACAACTTGCCCCTTCATTCAAAAACAGCGGCAGGCGCCCATAGCAGGGGGACCCAACAGCCAGATTGTCCACTATGTGACGTATACCCTCATACTGTCGATCATACCCCCTTAAGGAGTCATACAAATAAGTCCTGGGAGTCGGATATATTTGCTGGATACCACATAAGCTCCATGAAGGAATTGTCCAGGGTTAGAAGAACATGGCTTCCCTTCCTATCCCAGAGGATAGCCCTGTCTGATCATCAATATGGCTGCAGTACCAGACATGACCCATGGGCAGGAGTGGCACTGTTTGATCCTGTACAATGATGGTCTTCATATCCGGGTGCTGGGAACTGTATCCAACCAGGTGGAACCTGACGGAAAGGGTCTTGTAGGTAAAAACTACCCTCTGGATTTATTTTGCTATTTTACTTTTAAAGTCTGTAAAGGTCAACTTATCCTTTAAGTGACATTTCCAAGTTTTTCATTAAGAGTCGGATTGTCTGGAATCGGCCTAGATCTCACCGCAGAATTGATTTTTTTTTTTTTATTGAAGACAAAGTAGTGACCAAGCTGTGTACACACGGCGCTCGGGATGGCGGCACAGGTTACACAATGGGGGGCTCAAATTCATTGTATCCCTTCAAGGAACCCTAAGGGTGCGTTCACACGTACAGGATCTGCAGCAGATTTGATGGCGCAGATTTGAAGTTGCAGATTCAATGCAAAGTAACTCTGGACCATCAAATCTGCTGCAGATCTTGAACGTGTGAACACACCCTAACAAAGTCTCTCTCTGTCTCTTCACAAAATTATTTCCAACTAATGGTCAAAAAATTGTAAGGATTAGGTTCTTCATCAGGACTGCAGATCAACGCTTAAAGGGGTACTCCAGCAAAACTTTTTTTCTTTCAACTCAACTGGTGCCACAAAGTTAAACAGATTTGTTATTTACTTCTATTAAAAAATCTCCCGTCTTCCATTACTTATCAATTGCTGTATGTCCCGCAGGAAGTGGTGCATTCTCTCCAATTTCCTAGTACTTATCAGCTGCTGTATGTCCTGCAGGAAGTGGTATTTTATTTACATTCAGACACAGTGCTCTCTGCTGCCACCTTTGTCCATGTCAGGAACTGTCCAGGGCAGGAGAGGTTTTCTGTTTCAATATATTTATTAGGTTTTAACAAACTTTTCCAAATAAAAACAGTTGTACAACTTAGAACCGTACAACATTTCCAACAAACATACATAATTTCCAAACAATTATACATGCATTTTTCTATGGGGATTTGCTGCTGCTCTGGACAGTTCCTGACATGGACAGAGGTGGCAGCAGAGAGCACTGTGTCAGACTGCAGAGAATACACCACTTCCTGCAGGACATACAGCGGCTCATAAGTATTGGAAGACTGGAGATTATAGATTACAAATCTGTATAACTTTCTGTCACCAGTTGATTTGAATGAAAAAAGTTTTTGTTGAACATTCCCTTTAATCCATTAAAATATGATGTCAATATCTGATTACAGGGGGAAAAGTCCCCCAAACGCTGGAAAGTATGGAGGGCAGCAGTTCTAGATGGAAGGTAGCGGGTACAGCCACCCCTGCAGGGGAGGACGGGGCCGCTTTCTCCTTGTCCCCTTTATTCTGCGGATACTGATCCCATATCCTAATGACCGGCCATCAATATTTAAAGGGGTTTTTCATCTTACTGACATTCATTCCTTAGGACAGGCCATAAACGTTTGATCTCCAGGACCCCGGTCACTTATCACAATGAAGGGGTCCTAGAGGTTGGGCCCACACTGATACTGGTGGCTGATCGTTCTATAGTCCCAGAGGACCCTTTAAATCTCCAGCAGCCATATAATCCTATTATGGGTGTAAAGTAAAGCTGGGTCACACCTGAATTGTTGGTCCCCTTGTTCTGCCAGTATGGACGCCATGAGACGGCGGGGTGTATGGTTATACTTAGCAATAGACAGTTGTAGGGGCCATTGTGCAGAGCTGTTCATTATCAGTACAGGCCGAGCTCCTGCTTCTTCCTTCCATATTCAGTCAGCAGGGGTCCGACACTGAGTCACTGGACCAAGAGACATCCCTCTAAATGGATCTGGCGCGGTTCCGGAGAGAGGTCACAATGGGGGACCACAGTATTATAAACCAAACAGTCCTTTTATTAGGCAACGCATTTTGGCCCCTTCATTGTATCACAGGCCTTCCTCAAGCAAGACTTATAGGGCCGCTTAATATGGTGGTTTCCTACGGGAGCCGCCCCTTGGCTGGGTCCTTCCCGGAGGGATACCTTGCCAGTTCTGTTTTTCGAGACTCTTAAATGAGGCTCCACGGACCTATACAATAGGATCTATATATAATAGGACACCCATAGATGATAGTACCCACAGATGATGGCACCCATGGACGATGCATATCATGTTAAGAATTTGGAGTCTTCGCAGCGGCCGTCGTCTCTTCTTTATCCTTACATTTAACAAGGTGGGATTACTCTTTAGTGTAGACATGTTGAGTCAATATGGGGGATTTACTCATCGCCTAGAACAGCCGGAACCTTCCACTGATATCATTACTGTTATAAAGCTATAGATAATCAATGATTTGCGCTATGAGATGTATAAGGCTGATATATCTGGGATTTAATTTACAGCAGCGCTAGATTGGGAATGCAGGGTTAAGCGTGTAAGGCAGAAGTGAGGCATGGCGGACAGGCGGCCATCGGTGTGTGGGCATGCCCAATGTCTGCTCACATTACATGCTGACAGTCCCATAGCTGTAATGTGAGCTGCGGGTATAGGTGCTGGGACATGCCCGTCCTCTGCTCACATTATATGCTGACAGTCCCATAGATGTAATGTGAGCTGCGGGTATAGGTGCTGGGACATGCCCGTCCTCTGCTCACATTACATGCTGACAGTCCCATAGCTGTAATGTGAGCTGCGGGTATAGGTGCTGGGACATGCCCGTCCTCTGCTCACATTACATGCTGACAGTCCCATAGCTGTAAAGTGAGCTGCGGGTGTAAGAGCTGGAACATGCCCATCCTCTGCTCACATTACATGCTGACAGTCCCATAGATATCACTGTAATGTGAGCTGCGGGTATAGGTGCTGGGACATGCCCGTCCTCTGCTCACATTACATGCTGACAGTCCCATAGATGTAATGTGAGCTGCGGGTATAGGTGCTGGGACATGCCCGTCCTCTGCTCACATTACATGCTGACAGTCCCATAGCTGTAATGTGAGCTGCGGGTACAGGTGCTGGGACATGTCCGTCCTCTGCTCACATTACATGCTGACAGTCCCATAGCTGTAAAGTGAGCTGCGGGTGTAGGAGCTGGGACATGCCCATCCTCTGCTCACATTACATGCTGACAGTCCCATAGATATCACTGTAATGTGAGCTGCAGGTATAGGTGCTGGGACATGCCTGTGCTCTGCTCACATTACATGCTGACAGTCCCATAGATATCACTGTAATGTGAGCTGCGGGTATAGGTGCTGGGACATGCCCATCCTCTGCTCACATTACATGCTGACAGTCCCATAGATATCACTGTAATGTGAGCTGCGGGTATAGGAGCTGGGACATGCCTGTCCTCTGCTCACATTACATGCTGACAGTCCCATAGATGTAATGTGAGCTGCAGGTATAGGTGCTGGGACATGCCTGTCCTCTGCTCACATTACATGCTGACAGTCCCATAGATATCACTGTAATGTGAGCTGTGGGTATAGGTGCTGGGACATGCCTGTCCTCTGCTCACATTACATGCTGACAGTCCCATAGATATCACTGTAATGTGAGCTGCGGGTATAGGTGCTGGGACATGCCCGTCCTCTGCTCACATTACATGCTGACAGTCCCATAGATGTAATGTGAGCTGCGGGTATAGGTGCTGGGACATGCCTGTCCTCTGCTCACATTACATGCTGACAGTCCCATAGTTGTAATGTGAGCTGCGGGTATAGGTGCTGGGACATGCCTGTCCTCTGCTCACATTACATGCTGAAAGTCCCATAGCTGTAATGTGAGCTGCGGGTATAGGTGCTGGGACATGCCTGTCCTCTGCTCACATTACATGCTGACAGTCCCATAGATATCACTGTAATGTGAGCTGCGGGTATAGGTGCTGGGACATGCCTGTCCTCTGCTCACATTACATGCTGACAGTCCCATAGCTGTAATGTGAGCTGCGGGTATAGGTGCTGGGACATGCCCGTCCTCTGCTCACATTACATGCTGACAGTCCCATAGATATCACTGTAATGTGAGCTGCGGGTATAGGTGCTGGGACATGTCCGTCCTCTGCTCACATTACATGCTGACAGTCCCATAGATGTAATGTGAGCTGCAGGTATAGGTGCTGGGACATGTCCGTCCTCTGCTTACATTACATGCTGACAGTCCCATAGATATCACTGCAATGTGAGCTGCGGGTATAGGTGCTGGGACATGTCTGTCCTCTGCTCACATTACATGCTGACAGTCCCATAGATATCACTGTAATGTGAGCTGCGGGTATAGGTGCTGGGACATGCCCGTCCTCTGCTCACATTACATGCTGACAGTCACATAGATATCACTGTAATGTGAGCTGCGGGTATAGGTGCTGGGACATGCCTGTCCTCTGCTCACATTACATGCTGACAGTCCCATAGCTGTAATGTGAGCTGCGGGTATAGGTGCTGGGACATGCCTGTCCTCTGCTCACATTACATGCTGACAGTCCCATAGATGTAATGTGACCTGCAGGTATAGGTGCTGGGACATGCCCGTCCTCTGCTCACATTACATGCTGACAGTCCCATAGATGTAATGTGAGCTGCAGGTATAGGTGCTGGGACATGCCCGTCCTCTGCTCACATTACATGCTGACAGTCCCATAGATGTAATGTGAGCTGCAGGTGTAGGTGCTGGGACATGTCCGTCCTCTGCTCACATTACATGCTGACAGTCCCATAGCTGTAATGTGAGCTGCAGGTGTAGGTGCTGGGACATGCCTGTCCTCTGCTCACATTACATGCTGACAGTCCCATAGATATCACTGCAATGTGAGCTGCGGGTATAGGTGCTGGGACATGCCTGTCCTCTGCTCACATTACATGCTGACAGCCCCATAGATATCACTGTAATGTGAGCTGCGGGTATAGGTGCTGGGACATGCCCGTCCTCTGCTCACATTACATGCTGACAGTCCCATAGATATCACTGTAATGTGAGCTGCGGGTATAGGTGCTGGGACATGCCCGTCCTCTGCTCACATTACATGCTGACAGTCCCATAGATATCACTGTAATGTGAGCTGCGGGTATAGGTGCTGGGACATGCCTGTCCTCTGCTCACATTACATGCTGACAGTCCCATAGTTGTAATGTGAGCTGCGGGTATAGGTGCTGGGACATGCCCGTCCTCTGCTCACATTACATGCTGACAGTCCCATAGATATCACTGTAATGTGAGCTGTGGGTATAGGTGCTGGGACATGCCTGTCCTCTGCTCACATTACATGCTGACAGTCCCATAGTTGTAATGTGAGCTGCGGGTATAGGTGCTGGGACATGTCCGTCCTCTGCTCACGTTACATGCTGACAGTCCCATAGATATCACTGTAATGTGAGCTGCGGGTATAGGTGCTGGGACATGCCCGTCCTCTGCTCACATTACATGCTGACAGTCCCATAGATATCACTGTAATGTGAGCTGCGGGTATAGGTGCTGGGACATGCCTGTCCTCTGCTCACATTACATGCTGACAGTCCCATAGTTGTAATGTGAGCTGCGGGTATAGGTGCTGGGACATGCCCGTCCTCTGCTCACATTACATGCTGACAGTCCCATAGATATCACTGTAATGTGAGCTGCGGGTATAGGTGCTGGGACATGCCTGTCCTCTGCTCACATTACATGCTGACAGTCCCATAGATGTAATGTGAGCTGCGGGTATAGGTGCTGGGACATGCCCGTCCTCTGCTCACATTACATGCTGACAGTCCCATAGATATCACTGTAATGTGAGCTGCGGGTATAGGTGCTGGGACATGCCTGTCCTCTGCTCACATTACATGCTGACAGTCCCATAGATATCACTGTAATGTGAGCTGCGGGTATAGGTGCTGGGACATGCCTGTCCTCTGCTCACATTACATGCTGACAGTCCCATAGTTGTAATGTGAGCTGCGGGTATAGGTGCTGGGACATGTCCGTCCTCTGCTCACATTACATGCTGACAGTCCCATAGATATCACTGTAATGTGAGCTGCGGGTATAGGTGCTGGGACATGTCCGTCCTCTGCTCACATTACATGCTGACAGTCCCATAGATATCACTGTAATGTGAGCTGCGGGTATAGGTGCTGGGACATGCCTGTCCTCTGCTCACATTACATGCTGACAGTCCCATAGATATCACTGTAATGTGAGCTGCGGGTATAGGTGCTGGGACATGTCCGTCCTCTGCTCACATTACATGCTGACAGTCCCATAGTTGTAATGTGAGCTGCGGGTATAGGTGCTGGGACATGCCCGTCCTCTGCTCACATTACATGCTGACAGTCCCATAGATATCACTGTAATGTGAGCTGCGGGTATAGGTGCTGGGACATGCCTGTCCTCTGCTCACATTACATGCTGACAGTCCCATAGATATCACGTAATGTGAGCTGCGGGTATAGGTGCTGGGACATGCCTGTCCTCTGCTCACATTACATGCTGACAGTCCCATAGTTGTAATGTGAGCTGCGGGTATAGGTGCTGGGACATGCCTGTCCTCTGCTCACATTACATGCTGATAGTCCCATAGATATCACTGTAATGTGAGCTGCGGGTATAGGTGCTGGGACATGCCCGTCCTCTGCTCACATTACATGCTGACAGTCCCATAGATATCACTGTAATGTGAGCTGCGGGTATAGGTGCTGGGACATGTCTGTCCCTGGAAAACATGAATATGCAAAAGAGAAGCCCGCGGAGCCTCATTTAAGAGTCTCGAAACCCAGGACTAGCCAGATATCCCTCCGGGAAGGACCCAGCCAGGGGGCGGCTCCTGTAGGGAAACCACCAAAACCACCATATTAAGTGGCAGCTGCTGTATGTCCTGCAGGAAGTGGGGAATTCTCTCCAGTCTTCCAGTACTTATCAGCTGCTGTATGTCCTGCAGGAAGTGGTGTATTCTCTCCAGTCTGACACAGTGCTCTCTGCTGCCACCTCTGTCCATGTCAGGAACTGTCCAGAGCAGCAGCAAATCCCCATAGAAAACCTCTCCTGCTCTGGACAGTTCCTGACATGGACAGAGGTGGCAGCAGAGAGCACTGTGTCAGACTGGAGAGAATACACACTTCCTGCAGGACATACAGCAGCTGATAAGTACAAGAAGACTGGAGATTTTTATATAGAAGTAAATTACAAAAAAAATTTTGGTAAACAGCCCTTTGAATGGAAAAGAGGTTCTACATGATAGTAAAATAAGGACCAGGGGTGGAATCCACGCAAGGTGCGACTCTCATATATACACCCTACCCAGGAGGTGTACTATAGAATTAATAGGGTTCCCTATTGGGTCCCACTGTGGCCATACAAGGTAAATCAAGGCTTCCCTCTCATCCCAGCAGCAGCAGTGCTTAGTGTAACTCTCCGCATGCCATGTATACTCCTGTACTGTATATATCATCTCCTAGCGCTGCTCAGTGACTAGGCTTACCCATCCCTGCCTGTCCTGCTGTTTCTTTCATGTCTGCTCACATAGCACCTTGCAAAATCCCAGTGTGTCCGTAACCCATTCCCACCATCAATCCTAAGTCCTGGCGTAGTAGACAGGAGTATGCGCTGTGGTATAGGGTGTATCTCACAAAATGACACCTCATCTGAACTCCAGCCAATAGGCGTCTGAATCAATCTACTACAGGACCCCAATAACACATTGATAGCAAGGACGGGGGGCACAGCATGGAACAGGAGATCCTGGCTGTAATAATGGAACGTCCCACTTCTGCACTGGTTCAAGGAGTAAGAAATCCAGTGGAACTTCCCAGGATTATTACATGCACCAATACAGACAATGCGTTTCAAGCCTGGAGCGGGCTTAGTCAGGGCAATATAGAAATGACTTGTTATATATATATATATACACACACCTACCTACAGGCTGTGCTCTCTCTCCCGTCACTGTGTATACTGTTCTGTGCGGAAACGCGCCGTCTGTTATTGTGAGTGTGACAGAGGTAAATGGACGTGTTAGATAGAGGTAGTAATATACAGAGGAGGAGTCGGGGTCTCCCACCCTCGCAGCCCCCCTCCTCCTACCTGTTATATAGGATAACGGAGTCAATTTATTATATTAAGAACTTTCATAGACAAAATAATTCATGTTCTAGGATTTCTGACACCCAATGAGACCCTGAAAGATGGGTCAATGGAGGGTCCTTGGATAGCACTGCTAGGGGGACACTGGGGCGGCGCTGTTATGGGGGACACTGGGGCGCCACTGTTATGGGGGACACTGGGGCGCCACTGTTATGGGGGACACTGGGGCGCCACTGTTATGGGGGACACTGGGGCGCCACTGTTATGGGGGACACTGGGGCGCCACTGTTATGGGGGGCACTGGGGCGCCACTGTTATGGGGGACACTGGGGCGCCACTGTTATGGGGGACACTGGGGCGCCACTGTTATGGGGGACACTGGGGCGCCACTGTTATGGGGGACACTGGGGCGCCACTGTTATGGGGGACACTGGGGCGCCACTGTTATGGGGGACACTGGGGCGCCACTGTTATGGGGGACACTGGGGCGCCACTGTTATGGGGGACACTGGGGCGCCACTGTTATGGGGGACACTGGGGCGCCACTGTTATGGGGGACACTGGGGCGCCACTGTTATGGGGGACACTGGGGCGCCACTGTTATGGGGGACACTGGGGCGCCACTGTTATGGGGGACACTGGGGCGCCACTGTTATGGGGGACACTGGGGCGCCACTGTTATGGGGGACACTGGGGCGCCACTGTTATGGGGGACACTGGGGCGCCACTGTTATGGGGGACACTGGGGCGCCACTGTTATGGGGGACACTGGGGCGCCACTGTTATGGGGGACACTGGGGCGCCACTGTTATGGGGGACACTGGGGCGCCACTGTTATGGGGGACACTGGGGCACCACTGTTATGGGGGACACTGGGATAAGGCATGGCCTGTCTGACATATATACTTGATGGATATTCTATGGCACCTGGTCCACGTTTTTCCGTATCACATCCCCCTGCTGAGTCCCCCTCCCCCTCCATAGACTACGAGCGTGGGTGTATATGTGATATGTGATAATGCACGGCTTGTATACTGTGCACAGGATTCTCCCACCCGCCTGCCCATTGTCTGGACACAGTTGCAGATTCATGGTAATAAAATATTAATCAGGGATTTTCAGTGCACAGAGAGTCTGCATCTCCCGGCAGAGACAGATCCTCCGCACAGCAAACGCAAACCCCACCGAGGGTCTGATTAACATGCTGGCGGCATTACAGGAACCCATACAGGCATCTGATTAGGAGAGCAGATCTGACGGAGATAGCAGAACGCCGCACTCACCGTGCTTAACCCGCTCCAAGCCGCCAAAGTCTCTCCAATACAGAGAGCAGCTTATGGAACAGCCTACTGCCGGCCAATATAATCCTATAATGGTCAGGAGATGTAATCATACTAACCAGGAGATCAGCACCGTCTAATCCTGTCCTGGTAATCTGCAGCCAGATCCTGGATATTATACAGATCCCAGCACTGTCTGATCCTTATAATCTACAGTCAGGAGATCACTGAATGTTATATAGATCCCAGCACTGTCTGATCCTGATAATCTACAGTCAGGAGATCCCTGGATATTATACAGATCCCAGCACTGTCTGATCCTGATAATCTACAGTCAGGAGATCACTGGATATTATATAGATCCCAGCGCTGTCTGATCCTGTCCTGAGAATCTACAGTCAGGAGATCACTGAATGTTATATAGATCCCAGAACTGTCTGATCCTGTCCTGAGAATCTACAGTCAGGAGATCACTGGATATTATACAGATCCCAGCACTGTCTGATCCCGTCCTGATAATCTACAGTCAGGAGATCACTGGATATTATATAGATCCCAGCAATGTCTGATCCCGTCCTGATAATCTACAGTCAGGAGATCACTGGATATTGTATAGATCCCAGCACTGTCTGATCCTTATAATCTACAGTCAAGAGATCACTGGATATTATACAGATCCCAGCACTGTCTAATCCCGTCCTGATAATCTACAGCCAGATCCTGGATATTATACAGATCCCAGCACTGTCTGATCCCGTCCTGATAATCTACAGTCAGGAGATCACTGGATATTATATAGATCCCAGCACTGTCTGATCCCGTCCTGATAATCTACAGTCAGGAGATCACTGGATATTATATAGATCCCAGCACTGTCTGATCCTTATAATCTACAGTCAGGAGATCACTGAATGTTATATAGATCCCAGCACTGTCTGATCCCGTCCTGATAATCTACAGTCAGGAGATCACTGGATATTATATAGATCCCAGCACTGTCTGATCCTTATAATCTACAGTCAGAAGATCACTGAATGTTATATAGATCCCAGCACTGTCTGATCCTGTCCTGATAATCTACAGCCAGATCCTGGATATTATACAAATCCCAGCACTGTCTGATCCCGTCCTGATAATCTACAGTCAGGAGATCACTGGATATTATACAGATCCCAGCACTGTCTGATCCCGTCCTGATAATCTACAGTCAGGAGATCACTGGATATTATAGAGATCCCAGCACTGTCACTTCACAGGAACTACCCGCTCAGCCAATCACTGGCAGCAGATGTGCCCCGCCTCCCTCTGTGATTGGCTGAGCAGGCAGGTCAAGCAGGGATGATGTATCACAGGAATCAGGAAGAAGCAGTGACTGTGGGGGACCAGGGTGGATGAGTATCACTTGTTTTACATTAGCCCTGATTATATATATTCTATATTCTGGCCAGTGATGAGGGGTTCAGCTCCTAACAGTCAGGGAGGACGCCTGTACACAGTGACCCCCAATTTTATATAATCTACATATAAAGCGTCTCCCCTACAGGACTGTGGTAGACTGGCAGCGTCCTATATAGTGTGACGGCCGCATTCCCCACCGAGGTCAATAGATCCTCATACTCCCCTGGTCGCGGTCTTCTAACAAATCCATCAATGCGTTGGTGAAGAGACTGCCCTTTACTCCAGGAGACTCTGCGGCTTAATTATCTCTACAACATGAGATCCGCCAATTAGAGGGATGTTCCATTGCAGCCGCGTTTTCTGAGCTCTCAGCATAGAGGACATATGAATGCCCAATGTGACGCCTCCTCGCGCTCCAGCCCTGTCAGCACAACGCGGGATTATAACGCCATGTAAATGACCAGGTAACCATCAATGGGAGAGGCTACGAGACCACAGGAACCGACAGAAGATGACACTAGAGCAGCACCTTATCAGCATTATTTACCATTATTAAAGGGAACCTGTCATCACTTTCATGCTGCCCGAACCAGCAGGCATTGGGGCCGTCCCTGGAGGCTTCTCTGCTCCGCCAGCACCGATTAATAAGTCTCTTCCTAAATGTTACTGTACAGGCCCCACTCTGTAATCTGTTTACACTGTAAATTAAAGGGATTCTGACACACTGAAAACGCCCTGAATCTGCAGCCATCATCTTATAGAGGAGGAAGAGCTGAGCAGATTGATATATAGTTTTGTGCATAACTTGTCAATCTTTCATGCAAATCATCAATTGTCAATCATAGAATAGGACCGCCTACTTGACTACAAGGATTTACATGAAAAACTGTCAATTTATCCTGAAACATTTCCCATTAATTTATATATCAATCGGTTCATCTCCTCCTGCTCTATAACATGGACTGGATTCCTAATCTGACCATTCCTCCCCTTTAATCCCGGATCATTGAGTCCCCATGCTTTCTTAGACGCAGATACTAAAAACAACCATAGGCTGTATCCAGGTTTTCCAGGATTCCCTTGGCATGCATCAAACTTCTTCAGCCGCTGCTAATCAAATGCAGAGTATGCGGGTTCGGACAATTGTGAGCGTGTTTGAGGTCCAATCATCTCTAGTTCCCGCCCATCTGACTATTAAGTGCCAATAGTCGGGCAAACAGCAAAATTGCAATATGGGTATGTGCAAACTACAGAATCCGGACAGAACATCCGGCGTGGATTCCACAGCTCGCACCCGCTCACGGAGTCCCCGCTGGTCCCATAGATTTTATTCTATAATTTGAGATTCCACCGTCCACCCGAAGCTCTAGGCTATCATACAGTCTATGTGCTGCAGCCATGTAATGTCCCAGGTGCAGCAATGCCGCTGATCAGCTCTAGGCTATCATACAGCCATGTAATATCCCAGGTGCAGCAATGCCGCTGATCAGCTCTAGGCTATCATACAGCCATGTAATATCCCAGGTGCAGCAATGCCGCTGATCAGCTCTAGGCTATCATACAGCCATGTAATATCCCAGGTGCAGCAATGCCGCTGATCAGCTCTAGGCTATCATACAGCCATGTAATGTCCCAGGTGCAGCAATGCCGCTGATCAGCTTTAGGCTATCATACAGCCATGTAATATCCCAGGTGCAGCAATGCCGCTGATCAGCTCTAGGCTATCATACAGCCATGTAATATCCCAGGTGCAGCAATGCCGCTGATCAGCTCTAGGCTATCATACAGCCATGTAATATCCCAGGTGCAGCAATGCCGCTGATCAGCTCTAGGCTATCATACAGCCATGTAATATCCCAGGTGCAGCAATGCCGCTGATCAGCTCTAGGCTATCATACAGCCATGTAATATCCCAGGTGCAGCAATGCCGCTGATCAGCTCTAGGCTATCATACAGCCATGTAATATCCCAGGTGCAGCAATGCCGCTGATCAGCTCTAGGCTATCATACAGCCATGTAATATCCCAGGTGCAGCAATGCCGCTGATCAGCTCTAGGCTATCATACAGCCATGTAATATCCCAGGTGCAGCAATGCCGCTGATCAGCTCTAGGCTATCATACAGCCATGTAATATCCCAGGTGCAGCAATGCCGCTGATCAGCTCTAGGCTATCATACAGCCATGTAATATCCCAGGTGCAGCAATGCCGCTGATCAGCTCTAGGCTATCATACAGCCATGTAATATCCCAGGTGCAGCAATGCCGCTGATCAGCTCTAGGCTATCATACAGCCATGTAATATCCCAGGTGCAGCAATGCCGCTGATCAGCTCTAGGCTATCATACAGCCATGTAATATCCCAGGTGCAGCAATGCCGCTGATCAGCTCTAGGCTATCATACAGCCATGTAATATCCCAGGTGCAGCAATGCCGCTGATCAGCTCTAGGCTATCATACAGCCATGTAATATCCCAGGTGCAGCAATGCCGCTGATCAGCTCTAGGCTATCATACAGCCATGTAATATCCCAGGTGCAGCAATGCCGCTGATCAGCTCTAGGCTATCATACAGCCATGTAATATCCCAGGTGCAGCAATGCCGCTGATCAGCTCTAGGCTATCATACAGCCATGTAATATCCCAGGTGCAGCAATGCCGCTGATCAGCTCTAGGCTATCATACAGCCATGTAATATCCCAGGTGCAGCAATGCCGCTGATCAGCTCTAGGCTATCATACAGCCATGTAATATCCCAGGTGCAGCAATGCCGCTGATCAGCTCTAGGCTATCATACAGCCATGTAATATCCCAGGTGCAGCAATGCCGCTGATCAGCTCTAGGCTATCATACAGCCATGTAATATCCCAGGTGCAGCAATGCCGCTGATCAGCTCTAGGCTATCATACAGCCATGTAATATCCCAGGTGCAGCAATGCCGCTGATCAGCTCTAGGCTATCATACAGCCATGTAATGTCCCAGGTGCAGCAATGCCGCTGATCAGCTCTAGGCTATCATACAGCCATGTAATATCCCAGGTGCAGCAATGCCGCTGATCAGCTCTAGGCTATCATACAGCCATGTAATATCCCAGGTGCAGCAATGCCGCTGATCAGCTCTAGGCTATCATACAGCCATGTAATATCCCAGGTGCAGCAATGCCGCTGATCAGCTCTAGGCTATCATACAGCCATGTAATATCCCAGGTGCAGCAATGCCGCTGATCAGCTCTAGGCTATCATACAGCCATGTAATGTCCCAGGTGCAGCAATGCCGCTGATCAGCTCTAGGCTATCATACAGCCATGTAATATCCCAGGTGCAGCAATGCCGCTGATCAGCTCTAGGCTATCATACAGCCATGTAATATCCCAGGTGCAGCAATGCCGCTGATCAGCTCTAGGCTATCATACAGCCATGTAATATCCCAGGTGCAGCAATGCCGCTGA
>NC_091467.1:76841628-76844128 GCF_027789765.1 Dendropsophus ebraccatus | reverse complement strand
ACCAGACCACAGTGCTCACCACACCAGACCACAGTGCCCGCCACACCAGACCACAGTGCTCACCACACCAGACCACAGTGCCGCCACACCAGACCACAGTGCCGCCACACCAGACCACAGTGCTCACCACACCAGACCACAGTGCCACCACACCAGACCACAGTGCCGCCACACCAGACCACAGTGCCGCCACACCAGACCACAGTGCTCACCACACCAGACCACAGTGCCCGTCACACCAGACCACAGTGCCGCCACACCAGACCACAGTGCTCACCACACCAGACCACAGTGCCGCCACACCAGACCACAGTGCTCACCACACCAGACCACAGTGCCCACCACACCAGACCGCAGTGCCCACCACACCAGACCACAGTGCCCACCAGACCACAGTGCCCGTCACACCAGACCGCAGTGCCCACCACACCAGACCACAGTGCCCACCAGACCACAGTGCTCACCACACCAGACCACAGTGCTCACCACACCAGACCACAGTGCCCGTCACACCAGACCACAGTGCCGCCACACCAGACCACAGTGCTCACCACACCAGACCACAGTGCCGCCACACCAGACCACAGTGCTCGCCACACCAGACCACAGTGCCCGCCACACCAGACCACAGTGCTCACCACACCAGACCACAGTGCCGCCACACCAGACCACAGTGCCCGCCACACCAGACCACAGTGCCCACCACACCAGACCACAGTGCCCACCACACCAGACCACAGTGCTCACCACACCAGACCACAGTGCCGCCACACCAGACCACAGTGCCCGCCACACCAGACCACAGTGCCCACCACACCAGACCACAGTGCCCGCCACACCAGACCACAGTGCCCACCACACCAGACCACAGTGCCCACCACACCAGACCACAGTGCCCGCCATACCAGACCACACCAGACCACAGTGCCCGCCACACACTGATGCACTAATACAGCTGTGGTATATAAGGAAAGCAAATAGTGATCAGTGATCCCGGGGGCCGCAGTCACATCATGTCACATACGCCTGTAATATCCCCAGCCGTATACCGAACACCCTGACTAGGGTGTATATATATACCAGGCTGACCTACTCCAGTATATACATATATACTATCAGGCTGACCTACTCCAGTATATACATATATACTATCAGGCTGACCTACTCCAGTATATACATATATACTACAAGGCTGACCTACTCCAGTATATATATATATATATATATATATATATATATACTACCAGGCTGACCTACTCCAGTATATATATATATATACTACCAGGCTGAACTACTCCAGTATATACATATATACTACAAGGCTGACCTACTCCAGTATATACATATATACTACCAGACTGACCTACTCCAGTATATACATATATACTACCAGGCTGACCTACTCCAGTATATACATATATACTACCAGGCTGACCTACTCCAGTATATACATATATACTACAAGGCTGACCTACTCCAGTATATATATATATATACTACCAGGCTGACCTACTCCAGTATATATATATATATATACTACCAGACTGACCTACTCCAGTATATACATATATACTACCAGGCTGATCTACTCCAGTATATACATATATACTACCAGGCTGACCTACTCCAGTATATACATATATACTACCAGGCTGACCTACTCCAGTATATACATATATACTACCAGGCTGATCTACTCCAGTATATACATATATACTATCAGGCTGACCTACTCCAGTATATACATATACTACCAGGCTGACCTACTCCAGTATATACATATATATTACCAGGCTGACCTACTCCAGTATACATATATATACTACCAGGCTGACCTACTCCAGTATATACATATATACTATCAGGCTGACCTACTCCAGTATATACATATACTACCAGGCTGACCTACTCCAGTATATATATATATACTACCAGGCTGACCTACTCTAATATATATATATACACACACACACACACATACACACAGACACTACCAGGCTGACCTACTCGGTACAGGGACTCTACGTGTAGACTCTGGTATTATATATATACACACACACACACACTACCTGCCAGGGATCAGACAGCACAGATTACAGCAAGTGTATCTGTATCCAATGACACTACAACCCCCATCATCCCTCATACCACTACAACCCCCATCATCCCCCACACCACTACAACCCCCATCATCCCCCACACCACTACAACCCCCATCATCCCCCACACCACTACAACCCCCATCATCCCCCACACTACTACAACCCCCATCATCCCCCACACCACTACAACCCCCATCATCCCCCACACTACTACAACCCCCATCATCCCCCACACTACAACCCCCATCATCCCCCACACTACAACCATCATCATCCGTTACATGACTACAACCCTCATCATCCGTCACATGACTACAACCCCCATCATCCCCCACACTACAACCCTCATCATCTCTCACACTACAACCCTCATCATCCCTCACACCACTACAACCCTC
>NC_091467.1:76834128-76836628 GCF_027789765.1 Dendropsophus ebraccatus | reverse complement strand
ATACACACTGCTATATACACACTGCACAGGGTTATATATACACACTGCACAGGGTTATACATACACACTGCACAGGGTTATATATACACACTGCTATATACACACTGCACAGGGTTATATATACACACTGCTATATACACACTGCTATATACACACTGCTATATACACACTGCTATACACACACTGCATAGGGTTATATACACACTGCACAGGGTTATATATACACACTGCTATATACACACTGCTATATACACACTGCTATATACACACTGCTATATACACACTGCACAGGGTTATATACACACTGCTATATACACACTGCTATATACACACTGCTATATACACACTGCTATATACACACTGCATAGGCTTATATATACACACTGCTATATACACACTGCACAGGGTTATATATACACACTGCTATATACACACTGCACAGGGTTATATATACACACTGCTATATACACACTGCTATATACACACTGCTATACACACACTGCTATACACACACTGCACAGGGTTATATATACACACTGCTATACACACACTGCATAGGGTTATATACACACTGCACAGGGTTATATATACACACTGCTATATACACACTGCACAGGGTTATATATACACACTGCTATATACACACTGCACAGGGTTATATATACACACTGCACAGGGTTATATACACACACTGCTATATACACACTGCTATATACACACTGCTATATACACACTGCTATATACACACTGCTATATACACACTGCATAGGCTTATATATACACACACTGCACAGGGTTATATATACACACTGCTATATACACACTGCTATATACACACTGCACAGGGTTATATACACACTGCTATATACACACTGCTATATACACACTGCATAGGCTTATATATACACACACTGCACAGGGTTATATATACACACTGCACAGGGTTAAATATACACACTGCTATATACACACTGCTATATACACACTGCACAGGGTTATATACACACTGCTATATACACACTGCTATATACACACTGCACAGGGTTATATACACACTGCTATATACACACTGCTATATACACACTGCATAGGGCTATATACACACTGCTATATACACACTGCACAGGGTTATATATACACACTGCACGGGGTTATATACACACTGCTATACACACACTGCACAGGGTTATATATATACACACACTGCTATATACACACTGCTATATACACACTGCACAGGGTTATATATACACACTGCTATATACACACTGCTATATACACACTGCACAGGGTTATATATATATACACACACTGCTATATACACACTGCTATATACACACTGCACAGGGTTATATATATACATTGCTATATACACACTGCACAGGGTTATATATATATACACACACTGCTATATACACACTGCTATATACACACTGCACAGGGTTATATATACACACTGCTATATACACACTGCATAGGGTTATATATACACACTGCTATATACACACTGCACAGGGTTATATATATATATATATACACACACTGCTATATACACACTGCTATATACACACTGCACAGGGTTATATATACACACTGCTATATACACACTGCATAGGGTTATATATACACACTGCTATATACACACTGCACAGGGTTATATATACACACTGCTATATACACACTGCTATATACACACTGCACAGGGTTATATACACACTGCTATATACACACATTGCTATATACACACTGCACAGGGTTATATATATATATATATACACACACTGCTATATACACACTGCTATATACACACTGCACAGGGTTATATACACACTGCTATATACACACTGCTATATACACACTGCACAGGGTTATATATATATACACACACTGCTATATACACACTGCTATATACACACTGCACAGGGTTATATATACACACTGCTATATACACACTGCTATATACACACTGCTATATACACACTGCACAGGGTTATATATACACACTGCACAGGGTTATATACACACACTGCTATATACACACTGCTATATACACACTGCTATATACACACTGCACAGGCTTATACACTGCTATATACACACTGCTATATACACACTGCACAGGGTTATATATATATACACTGCTATATACACACTGCACAGGGTTATATATATACACTGCACAGGGTTATATATACACACTGCTATATACACACTGCACAGGGTTATATATACACACTGCTATATACACACTGCACAGGGTTATATATACACACTGCTATATACACACTGCACAGGGTTATATATACACACTGCATAGGGTTATATATATACACACTGCTATATACACACTGCATAGGGTTATATATACACACTGCATAGGGTTATATATACACACTGCACAGGGTTATATATACACACTGCTATATACACACACTGCACAGGGTTATATATACACACTGCATAGGGTTATATATATACACACTGCTATATACACACTGCA